>NC_069505.1:327596718-327896718 GCF_027579735.1 Bombina bombina | reverse complement strand
TTGTTTTTAACATTGTTATTAAACTTTGTACATATTTTAATTCTCCATTTGTTGCCGGTTATTCTCTTTTATTTTATCTTTGGGCTTGGGCCTGGTGTACTTATCCCGGTCCCCCCTGAGCATTTGGCTGGAACTTTGGCGCATAGTTCCACATTCATTCCACCTCCTTGGATTTCCCTGGACTCTCCCTGGTGAGACGAGGATCTCCATCTGTGTAATCTGTCGACCGGCGCGACGTGGTGGTTCCGGACTGCGTTTTCTGCACTTTATGTGCGCTACAACTTGTGAGTAGGATTCTTACTATCATATCGCAGTGTTATATTTACCTCATATGATCTGCACCATGTGGCGCCCTCTATCTAATTTGTTTTTGATTATCCATCTGTGTTCCTGGCATAACACTCAGGAGGAGCGGCCTACCTCATCTGGAATTTTGCCCACTGCACACACCTTTTGGGCCATTTTTTTTGGACTCTGCTGGATTAGATAAGTTAACCATATTGAATGGACTAACACAAATCATATCACCCTCATATTGTTGTTTTTTATGATTTCCTTTGCTCATCAAACATTGTTGTTATCTATACCCCTCATTGCTAGCATTATCTCTCAGATATTATCTCTCTGATATTATCTAGTTAAAGTGTTTTACTTATCAGAATCTATATTGTTTCACTTTTGTCTTAGGCGCCTCTTAACAGTGCTCTGGTGATTCTGGGTCTCCAGTGGCACTAATTGTTGTTCTTAGAAACTACAGAATGTATGATTTTAAATCTTTATATCTCCTGCAACAAGTTATATTACTCTGCACCAAATTCAACAGGGATACTTAATTAAGATGTTCTCCTATAAATAAACAGGCTTCAAAATCCTTATATACTCTTCTAGAAGGGGAAGTGACCTTTTCCTCCCTATGTGTCAATATGTTTCTGCATATGGTCTCCCTACAAATACCCGATGTTCAAAATTCAGTGCTATTCATTCTTCAAATATGGGCAATCAACCCACATATAAATGCACAGAACCAATTAATCTTGAGCCTGCAGGACTAAAGTGGCGGCTGAAAGAAAGTAGCAAAATAATTTCCTCTTATATCATGCCACTAAACCGAAGATCTATAGAATGTCTTCTGTTATTTTTACCTCTGTATTTCTCCCATTCCCTTTTTTTCTTTTTTCTTTTTTCTCTTTAATTTATCCCTTTTTAACTTGGATAATTATTCACACACCAACAGAAAACTAGCTTGTGAATTTGACACCATTAGCAAGACAGATAAAATTAACATACTAGACCCACATACAG
This sequence comes from Bombina bombina, assembly GCF_027579735.1. Taxonomy (NCBI): domain Eukaryota; kingdom Metazoa; phylum Chordata; class Amphibia; order Anura; family Bombinatoridae; genus Bombina; species Bombina bombina. The sequence goes on along the minus strand of NC_069505.1, from coordinate 327,895,416 downwards.
ATCTTGCTTCTTAGCAGCTATGAACATATACAGGAGTAAGTTTGTAATAGCTAAACCGATCTTAGGAAAAAGGGCCGTTTAACACTATTAGTCCCCCACTTGTATAGTGTTTATTAGATTAAGTTCCAGCTCTTAAAGTCCTGGATCCAGTCCAGAACCAAAAAAAGGGCTATATACAGGGTAACACACTGTTATTCATAGAAAGCACAGGTATAGCCTTTCTACTTATCGTTTCTTGTCAGAAGGGATTTCCAGACCAGGGGTGCGGAGGAAGTATAGCGACCGCACTGGGCGTGTAGACCTCAAACACCCGCGGCACACAACTGCTGATCTTCAAGCAATCCCCGGTCCAGTGGACTTCAGGACCAGGGCACCGCTCCGGGAACAAATCCACAAACCAGGCTGTGGTGAGAGAATGACCTCCCAAATCGTCGCCGGTGTTCACCGGGCGTGGTATCTCCACACTCCCCGCCTTCAATGCTGGACAAGCTGCAACCCTCAGGGGGACTGAACGGCTTTAATGGCTACAACTGTCACCGCTACCAGGGACCGACTCACAGGGCCAGGCGGCGGGGAAGAAATGCAGCTCAGTCAGCCCATAAAATCAGCAAGCCCGCTGGGATTTCACGCCCCAGCATCACACCCCCAGCCTCCTGGCCGGTCACAGGGATGAAGACCAGATTCAGACTGCTGCTCCAGGCTCCCTCAGTCTTGAGCGGGGCGGGACCAAACACAGGGCTCACCGTAAGACAGTGCACTTCCCCTCAGCACAGATCCATCGGGTACACAAGCTGCAATCTGGGGCTCAACACACTTGGTTCCAGAACCAGGTAGATTGCGCCCGACCAGGCGGGTAAGTCTTTGTAAACAAAGCCGCTGCCGGAGCATAGGGAGCCGACTGTATGACCAACCAGCAGCAATATCTGGAAAGGTGCAGGTAGTTTTAGTGCACTCCGACAGAACTTAATTAGTGTATAATGTCCTTCATATTCAGGCACAGTCTCTGTATAATGCCTCGGCTCATGGCTTATTTAAGTAGAATGTAGCCGGGTGATAGAGTAATGCATGCAATGTGCTTCAGCCACCAAGCACGTTAAGGCTGCACTGTTGACTTCCGTTGCGGGACCTTGTGATATGGTATCCGGGCTGGGTAAGGTTTCCACGGCCAAGGAAACACTGCAAGCTGCTGGAAGTTAACAATCTCCAAGACGCTAGACCTTGGAGCGGGAGCATACACCTGCGCTACCTGTACGCTCCACCTCCAGCAGGAAGTCCCTGTATGCACCTTTCTAATTTCGTTTTGATGCATATTGCACATTTTCTGTTAATAAACCTCATTTCACTAATGAAATATTAATGTGTCCTTCAGTTATTTGATAGATCAAAATGAAATTGCTGATCCAAACACTCCAATTATTTATGAATGAAAATCATGGAAATTGTCAGGAGTGCCTATACTTTTCCATACGATTGTATATATATATATATATATATATATATATATATATATATATATATATATATATATATATATATATATATATATATATATATTTACACACAAATATATTAACACTGCTCTCACAGCATTCCTCAGAAGAAAATGGGGAGCCTAATCTTCGAAACGTCACCATAATAAATATTATAATATTATTTTACTTAAAATCCAGTGAGTGCAATGTCTATATCTTTGTTAAATTATTCTTTATTCACCAGCAGCCTGGTTGTTTTCCACTGCAATTAAGTGAGAATCCAGAATTATACATTTTAACATTTATTTTTATTAATATTATAAAATGTTTATATATTCAGTATTAGATTAAGCATTATACTTTTCATTTGATTTTACTGGATATGCACTTCCTTCTATTGGCATACAGTTTTTAAACACATTTACTACTAGTTGTGAAGGGAATTATGTTCCTTTACACCTAGTATAGATAGATGTATTTTTTTCACATTCACATGAGCATTCAGCTAGTCAAAAGCTGTTAATGGATTCAGAGTGAATAAAACAAAATGAAGATATAATGGCTCCACTTGACTTGGAAGCTGAATATGGCCCTCAGCTACCATAAAATGACTATCATTATAATGAAAATTTGAAACCTTTTGGAACAGCCATTGATCATAAACATTTTCATAAATTACTTTAACAACTAATGGCCTGTCATAAATAATATAACCACATTTAATGTAATCATGCTCTTAGTTGTAGGGAAGAGATCCGAACAACATCTTCATTGCATATTCTCATTTCCAATTTAGTTTATATTGCTTTAAAAAAATCAAAATAAAAGAGCAAGTGAAAATAATAAAATATGGTTTTCCTTACATTTAAATGATTGCCAATTTTATTGATATAGAGATATATTCTAATTATTTTATCTGAAACTAAATAGGCAGGATACAAGAAACAATTTAAACAATGGCACTATTTAGGCGATCCCCACTGTGATTTTTGTCCTAAGTGTATTCTATAGTTCTTTACACTTCTGAAATGGAAGTATTTTGGGTGGGTTGGTGCTGTGCATAAATTAGAATTCAAACTAGAGTTGTGGAAGTATAGACACTTACCACAAGACAGTATGCACCTCCAGCACTCTACGCCCAGACGTGGGAGTGGTACTAAATGTGAGAAAGTAATTAAAATATGACTTTTATTCAAATTAATTAAAAACTGTAGACAAATTACACACAACACACAAGGTATTAAAAAACTCAAAGTAAGCTAAGTTTGTTAAATGCTGAATATAGTGAACACAAATATTAAGTAAATGCCTCTAATGTTCTATACCTATGTGTCACTTGAATTGTAACAGCATTAAAATATTAGTTGTCTCCTATGCAACTGGTACCACATATAGGTAGATATCAGTGGTAATATTTATATAGATTATTCCAAAAATGGGTGTATACTGTGGGCAACTATAACATAGAGGTACAATCAGGCATTTGAGTTTATCAGTATAAGTTGCTCATATGGAGATATATGATGTTTCCAAATAATGACTGAAACTGGTCTCCACTATAGTGGGTTAGTTTAATAGTAGAATGATCTCTCTATAGTAATTACATCAAATTTATATAAGATGAGGATATAAATATTATATATACGTTATTGGAACACAGAGGTATATTCAAAAGTTCATATAAGTTATATATTTTATGTAAGTGGTGAATTTCCGCCAATATTGATATAATAACCTCTCCTAAAAAGGGGTCTTGTTATGGTATCATAGGTCAATGTGATTGCACTGAATTAAGAAAGTAATAATACTGTTTCCTTTTTGTTTTTATACAAGTAAAATATTCAGTGCTTGTCTTATCTTCCTAGGCATTCACTCATATAGCACAGTGTTAATCTGTAGATGAGATCGGTTTATGTACACCGATTTATATATCAGGAATATTTAACCTGTTACTATTTCCCCCTGATACACTCTTTGTAGATATGTCTATGGAGATAGAAATAATTCGGATCTTGAAAATGAGGATACGCAATCTGCTAGTCTGTCTTGCACTTCTAAGTGTGTCACCACAAATTTATTGGCCAATCACTGATTAGCGGTATTACAGGCTTGCGTTAGGGTTTCTCACTGTTATGATTGTGAGTATTAATTACTAGTGTATGTTAGTAGTATATTCCTTTAAATATTATTAAACACTCAAGAAATCATGATATTTTATTTTTATAGCGATTCTTAGCAATAAATGCTGGATTGCTAATTATATACAGTGTGCTACCGAGTGTTAGACTACCTCACTATCCCTTAACGCAGCAATCCTCTGTTATTTAGTACTTAGTGCATTGGTTGTATATATAATCCTTCGCAAGCTTATGTCCTCTACACAGCCTTGTATATGAATGAATGATTGACTGCTTCTCTGTATACAATATAGAAACCTATGCTAGTTGTACAACTAAGCTTACACAGATAAAAAGCTGTTATAAGCAAACATTGGCCACAATCACACAATCAGTTGTTACAAGGTTGTGTATCGAATACAAGCCTGCTAAGAATCATATAGACTCTAAATGAAGTGACTTTATGTTATGATTACATTGAAGCAGCAGAATAAACGTCCAAAAACGGATAATATCCGTGCAACTAATGAGGGGTTGACAGCTTTTTTATATTTAATTGAGAAACTAATGCGAGTTATACAACCTAAATTATACAGATAAGAGCCGTTACAAGTGCATATATAAGCCACAGTCACACAATCAATCTATGCAAGCACTGAATATTTTACTTGTATAAAAACAAAAAGGAAACAGTATTATTACTTTCTTAATTCAGTGCAATCACATTGACCTATGATACCATAACAAGACCCCTTTTTAGGAGAGGTTATTGTATCAATATCGACGGTAATTCACCACTTACATAAAATATATAACTTATATGAACTTTTGAATATACCTCTGTGTTCCAATAACGTACAGGGAGGCTTCCGGTGGGAGGAGCAAGGAAGTGTAGCTGCTTCATGCTGCACGCTCACCTGAATGTGGTGATTTCAACTTACCAACACGCCCGCAGCCATAGGCCAGTGATCTCGGATACCGGCCTGGCCCGGTGGGATACAACCCGCTCACGGCGTGAGGAAGCCCTGGGGTGCTAGTGGCCGCATAGCCGCGGTCTTACTACCAACTGTTCTGCTAAGACTTTGCAAAATTGAGAAAACGCATAGTGAGAGCGCACCTGAGGAGTCGATTGCACGGCCCGGGACGTGACCAACTTGATGGGAAGGTGGAGCGTCGCTGGAGGGGTCCCAGTCGGAGGTTGCTCTCTCGTGCTGTATCAGGAGGTATCGGAATACAGTGGGAAGTAGCAGGCGGTGTCTGGTGCCATATAGCCGTTTGTGACAGTACCCTTGGAAAAAGTCCGGTCTCTGACCTGTCGGAACGTAAGTGGTTTTGGGGTGAAGGTAAGACGGGAGATCAAATGTGAGGACTGTATGTTTACGAGGGTTATGTTCTGTCACATAATACCTTAACGGAGCATACGGAACACAGGAGGGCCTTTACTAAAGTGGAAAAAAGATGGCCATGCAGGGTGTGAACTAATATGCCTGACAAATTATAATACAAGACTGAAATATGGGTATATGAGACTTTGAATATTATTCTATGACTAAAGTCTTTTGCTGCATAAACCAACTAAAAGTATAATAAGGTGACCAGAAATAGCGGTGTAGCCGGTCAAACTACATACAGCTGCATCCCTAAAAGAAAAGTAATTTCCCAGGCTTGGTATAAAGGGGAACTTTGTCCATGAAAGTAGAGCAACTGGGATCATAACTCTATCTGTGGTTGTGGAACAACATAACAAAGCCATAACTTGTGGGCATGCTGTGTGAATATATCCAAAGGGAATAGCTGGAAGTTTTGTACCTGGATATGGAATAAGGGCTATATAGTTGCCTTGGACATTATTTCTAAAGTTTGCTAAGATGGCATTTAAGGCACTGTATCTGTGCAGGAATGAGCTTATGGGTTTATTGAAAGATCATATAAGTTTGTTTTATAAGCTGTATGCTATTTCTGGAAATAAGGTCCTATATATGTGTTTCTCTTGCTATGGGACTCGATGCTCACATATAAGATACCTAAGAATAACATACTAAATGCTGCATCTTTGGTTTTAGGAAAATATGTTTGGTCTTGCTCAGCAGTGTGTTGTCTTTGGTACTAATTGAACATCATGGCTATAATTTGATGAATCATTTAGGGCTGGGCCCATTAGTGTATTACTAGCACTGTAATATTGTGAGAAAGGCACGGGAGTTGGAATACTGTTAAAATTTACCTCCCAATTATAACATAACTGAAGAAACACTAACTGTGAGCTTCTGAGCGTTAGACCGCTAGAGTGGTCTGTCCATAATAATACTTAATATTGTATTACTGTTACTACGCTTTTGGGATATCTGTACAAAGAAACCATATTTTTCCTATTTTGTAGAATAATGAAAATTTTGTATATAATTGCGGTTACTTGGGAAATGCCCTATTGGCTTAATTCCAGGCCTATATAGTTGATTATAGCCATAACTAACCCCTAGATTTAGAGTTCTGCAGCCAAAGGGGTGCGTTAGCTACGCGTGCCTTTTTTTCCCCTTCACCTTTTAAATACCGCTGGTATTTAGAGTTCACAGAGGGCTGCGTTCGGCTCCAAAAAGGGAGCGTATAGCATATTTACCGCCACTGCAACTCTCAATACCAGCGGTGCTTACGGACGGGGCCATCTTCAAAAACGTGCTCGTGCACGATTCCCCCATAGGAAACAATGGGGTCGTTTGAGCTGAAAAAAACCAGCAAAAAAGCAGCGTTCAACTCCTAACGCAGCCCCATTGTTTCCTATGGGGAAACACTTCCTATGTCTGCATCTAACACCCTAACATGTACCCCGAGTCTAAACACCCCTAACCTTACACTTATTAACCCCTAATCTGCCGCCCCCCGCTATCGCTGACCCCTGCATATTATTATTAACCCCTAATCTGCCGCTCCGTACACCACCGCAACCTACATTATCCTATGTACCCCTAATCTGCTGCCCCTAACACCCCGCCGACCCCTATATTATATTTATTAACCCCTAATCTGCCGCCCCCAACGTCGCCGCTACTACCTACAATTATTAACCCCTAATCTGCCGACCGGACCTCGCTGCTACTATAATAATTTATTAAACCCCTAATCCGCCTCACTAACCCTATAATAAATAGTATTAACCCCTAATCTATTAGAGTAGCGGTGAGGTCCGGTCGGCAGATTAGGGGTTTAACTTCAAGTATTAACCCCTAATCTGCCGACCGGACCTCACCGCTACTCTTAATAAATTTATTAACCCCTAAAGCTAAGTCTAACCCTAACCCTAACACACCCCCTAAGTTTAAATATAATTTAAATCTAACGAAATAAATTAACTCTTATTAAATAAATTAATCGTATTTAAAACTAAATACTTACCTGTAAAATAAACCCTAATATAGCTACAATATAAATAATAATTATATTGTAGCTATTTTAGGATTTATATTTATTTTACAGGCAACTTTGTATTTATTTTAACCAGGTACAATAGCTATTAAATAGTTAAAAACTATTTATAGCTCCCCTAGCTAAAATAAATAAAAAATTACCTGTAAAATAAATCCTAACCTAAGTTACAATTAAACCTAACACTACACTATCAATAAATTATTAATTAATTTAATTAAATTAATTTATTGATAGTGTAGTGTTAGGTTTAATTGTAACTTAGGTAAGGATTTATTTTACAGGTAATTTTGTAATTATTTTAACTAGGTAGCTATTAAATAGTTATTAACTATTTAATAGCTATTGTACCTGGTTAAAATAAATACAAATTTACCTGTAAAATAAATATAAATCCTAAAAATAGCTACAATATAATTATTCGTTATATTGTAGCTATATTAGGGTTTATTTTACAGGTAAGTATTTAGCTTTAAATAGGAATAATTTTATTTAAAAAGTGTCAATTTATTTAGTTAGATAAAAATTATATTTAACTTAGGGGGGGTGTTAGGGTTAGAGTTAGACTTAGCTTTAAGGGTTAATACATTTATAAGAGTAGCGGTGAGGTCCGGTCCGGCAGATTAGGGGTTAATACTTGAAGTTAGGTGTCAGCGATGTTAGGGAGGGCAGATTAGGGGTTAATACTATTTATTTATAGGGTTATTGAGGTGGGAGTGAGGCGGATTAGGGGTTAATAATTTTATTATAGTAGCGGTGAGGTCCGGTCGGCAGATTAGGGGTTAATAATTGTAGGTAGGTGGCGGCGACGTTGGGGACGGCAGATTAGGGGTTAATAAATATAATATAGGGGTCGGCGGTGTTAGGGGCAGCAGATTAGGGGTACATAGGGATAACGTAGGTTGTGGCGGTGTGCGGTTGGCAGATTAGGGGATAAAAAAATTTAATAGAGTGGCGGCGATGTGGGGGGGCCTCGGTTTAGGGGTGCATAGGTAGTTTTATGGGTGTTAGTGTACTTTAGAGCACAGTAGTTAAGAGCTTTATGAACCGGCGTTAGCCCAGAAAGCTCTTAACTCCTGGCTTTTTGCTGCGGCTGGAGTCTTGTCATTAGATATCTAACGCTCACTTCAGCCAAGACTCTAAATACCGGCGTTAAAAAGATCCCATTGAAAAGATAGGATACGCAATTGGCGTAGGGGATCTGCGGTATGGAAAAGTTGCGGCTGCAAAGTGAGCCTGACTCTAAATACCAGCGGGCGGCCCAAAACCAGCGTTAGGAGCCCCTAACGCTGGTTTTGACGGCTAACGTCAAACTCTAAATCTAGGCCGTAAGTGATTGGAGCCGAATGTAATACCCAAGTTAACTAAACGACATATTAATCAGATGGGGTAACACAATATATGCTATTTGAATGCTACTCTGCACCCTAGTTCTGTAGAGTTTAGATTTCCCCGGATTCTCCTTAGCTGACTCTGAAATATCTACACGGGGTATGACCCCACTATACAGATGTTTTTGAATACCGCCCCGTCTTTTCATAATTAATATAACATGATATCTGGGTAACACTGTAACACTTTTTTCCCTTTCTTTCTTCTTTTCCTTTCCCCCTCCTTCTTTCTTTTTCACTGCCCGGCACACTCGCACACCCCTACAAATTTAATTTATGGATAAATTCTTATCACCTAAAGCACACACTATGCCAGCTAAGGCGAAAGACAGGAGGCCAAGGTATAGCTTGGACACCAATACAGACCTTAGGGCAGAATTGAGCTATCTAAATATTAGTAAAAGTGGATATTGAGGAAATATCGAAACAGGTAGCGCAGCTATTATTGCCCCAATTGTGATTTGTTTAAAATGGAGCTTAACACGCTTGTCTCAGAAATGAAAATTTTTTCATCTAGGCTCACAGAAGCTGAATCTAGAATATCTGAAATTGAAGATTTGGTGTTTAAATCAGAACAAATAACTCAGCAACATAGTAGTAAAATTAATGACCTCAATGATAAAATTGAGGAATTAGAAGATAGAGCACGCCGCAATAATCTAAGGGATTATTGGGTTGCCTGAAAATGACAGGCTAGCAGGACTTAATTTTTTTTGCTGCTACCACACTCCCACCACTACTTGGGATTCACCATTAGACCATACAGGTAGAAAGAGCACATTGTATCGGTACTAATAGGAATGCAACAGAAAAACACAGTACAGAAACGTCCTATTATAGTGAAATACCTGAATTTCCAAAGATAAGATTACCTCTGTGTTCCAATAACGTATATATAATATTCATATCCTCATCTTATATAAATTTGATGTAATTACTATAGAGAGATCATTCTACTATTAAACTAACCCACTATAGTGGGAGACCAGTTTCATTCATTATTTGGAAACGATCATATATCTCCATATGAGCAACTTAAACTGATAAACTCAAATGCTGATTGTACCTCTATGTTATAGTTGCTAGGAGAGGACCCACAGTATACACCCATTTTTGGAATAATCTATATAAATATTACCACTGATATCTACCTAATATGTGGTACCATTTGCATAGGATGCAACTAATATTTTTAATGCTGTTACAATTCAAGTGACCACATCGGTATAGAACATTAGAGGCATTTACCTAATATTTGTGTTCACTAATATTCAGCATTTAACAAACTTAGCTTACTTGAGTTTTTAATACCTTGTGTGTTGTGTGTAATTTGTCTACAGTTTTTAATTAATTTGAATAAAAGTCATATTTTTTAATTTTAAAGAGCTTTATTGTCCATAACTTGAGGTTGTTACAACAGATCATTGAAAATACACTGGGTACAGAGAAAGAGTTACAGTACATTATATCATGTTGTCTGGAGCCATGCATCAGTTATAAATTATCAAGAACTCATATTTTGCAGCATTTTACACCAGCAATAAATTAAAGTATAGGGTCTGCATTCTATAGTTATGTTCTAAGGTTGTACCCCACATTAAGCTTTGCAAACGAAGTCTATTATATATTACTAAGAAAAAAGGGTAGGGAGCAAAGCCATAACCAATTATCATTTAACCGTCGTTTTCACACCACTACTATCTAAATGAGCCTCTCTTGGACCCCTATATGAATAAAAGGTAACATGGGGGTTATATGCGGATAGCTCATAAAAGAGAACAGACTAACAAAAGAACAAAAAACACAGAACAGATTGACAAGACATAAATGGAACCAAATATGTGAATCAAGTATATTAAGGACCCAACTGAGCTAAAAAGAAAAATTGTTTGAGCATGACACCTCATATCTCTGCTGACCTTATCTCGGGTGATTGCCCTCTTTTTTACTCCCCTTTTCCCTTAGCATCTATATTTAGTTATATGTGTATTCCGAGTAAACAAAAGGAGGTAACTTATAATCTTATCGTTTGGCTATAAAGGTATTTTTTTTGGTTAATGTTGATAACTAGCTGTCTATATCATTATCTTCTATTTTTGAGCAGTGATATTTTGTAAACCTCCTGCTCCCCGGCCGCAAGCCACAGAAAGAGGATTATTGATCTATAGATAGTGATTTGACAAGCTATTGCAGCATATTTCTCAGCATCGCAACAGTCAGCTATCGTTAAACAACTGTCATGTTCAATACATTATCAGTATAAACATAAGGGGTTAACATATAGGCTTGTGGTAAGTACTGTATAAGTTATAACGGATGGGGTTAAAGAAACAAGTCAACATAATAACTCTATACGGATACTGGTATTTCCGTCCCAAGGATTCAATGGCCCCAGTGGAAGTTAAGGCAGTATCAGCCCCCTGTAGCAGCCTGATCATAGCGTCCCCGCATCTAAAATGTCCAGCATTATTCTTTGTGGGATCTGCCGCAAGGATCTTATGAGTGTCAGCATACTGTGGCTCCAAAGGGGGGCAAGAGCTGTTTGAGGCAGTACAGACCCATCCCGGATCTATCAGGCCCCTCCTCTGTGATCTTTCAGTTCCCCAGCCACCTGGATACTATATGGCAAAGTGCCTGATAGCCGGACCAGGCATAGTTATTCGGGGAACCCCCCTTGTTGTCCGAACGGTGCCGGTTTTCTGAACAGAAGGTAAGGTTCCGGTTGCAGTCTCCTAGCGTGTTTCAGTCGAATTGGTGTTATGGTGGCTGCGTGGTGAAACTTTTGTTTGTGAAAGTCCTTCTTTGGGTCCGGCATCCATGCCGGTGTGCGTCGATGACGGTCCACCCACTAATCCCGTAATGATTGATGATTCCTCTGGCCACATGACGCTAGATTTAATCAGATTGTTTTTCTGTTGTTGGTGCATTTCTTCTGCTATGTGCACGGTCTCTATAGTGCCATTTTGAGTGGCAAGACTCTGATCTTCCTCAATAGCAGTTAGTTGTAGGTTAACGTCACACAACTTATTCATAAGATTATCATATGGGGCTTTCTCTATTAATATCTCCATAAGCCTCCTCAAAATTTGCATAGTGTAGGACATACTGTGTCAGTATCTCTGTACCCTCCATAGTTCGCCGCCATCCTTTCAGGGCTATTTGGGTTCCCTGCAATATAATGTAATTACCCTGCGAGATGGAAATCTTTTGATTATTTGCTGGGTGCGAGGCTAGAATGAAAGTGCCAGTACAAACTTGTTTTGCGCTCAGCTAAGGTCTTGTCCGGTGATAAAGTGTGAAGAGTTCAGTAAGCCGGTCTTCCCTAGCAGCACTGATAACCCGGCTCTTCCCGGGGGGGAGGTGGATGCCTAGTTTTAGGTCCGCCGCATTAGGCCCTCTGAATTCAATCTGTAGTCCCCAGCGTCATGCCAGGCAGCAAGAAAGGTAAATATATGGTCACTAGTGACTCTACTTCAATGTCCTTGAATTATAAACTTATAACTTGCTGCTATATGGCAATAATCGGCGGATTATCAATGCCTCTGCTCAGAGCTCACAGAGTGTGCGTCCTATTCAGAACGCTGCTTGGACACGCCCCCCTAAAAGTCATATTTTAATTACTTTCTCACATTTAGTACCACTCCCAAGTCTGGGCGTAGAATGCTGGAGGTGCATACTGTCTCGTGGTAAGTGTCTATACTTCCACAACTCTAGTTTAAATAGGCAGGATGTTCTCTAACTATAATATCATGGTAGTGAGTATAAATTCAATATAATGCAAAATAATTTTTCTTTGGTTTAAGGGGAAAGATTAATGACGATCCAATTAATGAAAGTTAGCTTAGGACTCAAAATATTATCTATTGTTTATCACTTCTAATTGGAGTAAATTGAAATACAGGACTTTCCTTAAAGGGACATAGAAATGATGGATTCATTTTATTTTAATAACGCTGCTGTGTATGTGCAGCATTCAGTTGAACATCTCCTAGGTAAACTTTAAATAAAAAATATAATTGATATGCTTCTATTGCAAATAACGTACCGATTGAATGTATCACCCTAAGAATACTACAAAAACATAATATAGGATCTTTTGTGGAAATTGTAAGCTTAATTCATTAATTAAGTAACCTTTTTTTTTAATAAATCTTACATATATTGGTCTAGATTACAAGTGGAGCACAATTGTTGTGTCATGGCGATAAGGGGTATGCTGCAAAGGTTTGCACTCGCGTTTGAAAGTAAACGTGATCGTATGATCGCATTAGTGATTTACGCTAGAATCGTTACCACGATTTCAGAGCTGTGGTTAACAGTTGTGCAAAAAAAAAGTTGCACAAAACACTTAAAAAAATACATTACAAAGTACACTTAAACTCATAATAACAATATCTAATAAAATTATTTTAAAAAAATATTTCACAAAAAAGTTATAAGGGCTCAAATTTATTAGATCTTGGGTGTTTGAAGAAAAAAAGCCTCCAAAGGGCTTTAACATAGTAACATAGTCTAATGATGTGTATATATATATATATATATATATATATATATATAAAAAATGATGTATATATTATATATATATTATATATATTTATATATATATTATATTATATATATATAAAAGTGTTGCTTGGGTGTTTCTTGATCTGCGCTGTGTAAGTTGCGATATGGTTATTTTGCTCTAAGTAGTTCCTCCTGATATATTTCAATGGCAGCTAGTTTCTGAATATTCCACTATCATCAAATGGAATGTGAAGGAAAAAGGTATGGAGTTGAGTTTCAGAGTTCAGCGCACATAGAATGGAGAAAAACAAAAACAAATTATGGTGCAGTATGTCAGTACTAGGCAATCAAAAACTAAAAGTGAGATTTAAATGTGCTCACCTTGTTTAACCTCAAACATGTGAGGTATGTTGGAAGCATGGCGGGGATGTAATCCCTATCTGTGGTAAAGATGTTTCCAGCTGGTATGCAGAAACATTTAGCAGGTGGAAATCTTGATATCCATGGAGTAGAAATATGTTGGTATTTCAGACAAATTTCTCCTCTCTGGAGTTAGGTAGAGACACTTTAATTATTTTTGCTGGATTTCTTTCCTTGTTGCTGTTTATTTCTTTTCCCCTTCTTTATACTTGAAAGGCTTCTCCTCTCTGGAGTATGGTATAAACTTTATGTATGCAAACCAATTAGTGTTCAGTTTACATACTATGAGATCAATTGTGGATATTAATTGCAGCACTCATGAGATGTGTATAAATGATGCTTGCAAGGACACAAAGTGAAATTTAAAATAAAAACATTTTTATTTTCCAATGTCCAATAAAAAATGATAAACAGAAATCCTCTTTAATAATAGTCCAGATCAGGGACAGAAATAGGTGAGCAGATGAAATATAGTATATTTCTTTAAATCCGGTAGTGAGTTTTTTTTTCAGGGCTGGTGCAAAAACAGCTAGCTGATAAAAGTGTAAGCCAGTTAGTAATCTGCTTCTAATTTATGCAGACTAATACAAATAAATCATACCAATCAATGAATATACAATAGGGTACCTGTATTCAATTAACAAATTAAGTTAAAGCCAATTATTTGCACTAAAACACCATATAAGCGTTCCTCAGTGCTCTGTGGGTATACCCTCTGATGAAGTGAATGTAATTCACGAAACGCGTAAGGGCACGCCCACTTCTGACGTCACTTCCTGTCCAGGGAGCCCAAGCTTCAAACACTTTAGCAACGGACCATGTCACTGACAGGCTTAAGAATCCACATCCATCCGGATATTGTGAGCTATCTAGAGTTCAAAAAACCACAAGGAATCATCATCTAGCTGTATTTACAGCAGTTCATGTAACTATTTATTACGGTTTTCCATCATAAACACCAACTTATCCACCTGAACTCTGGGAGCTTTTCAGAGCTCAAAACCACCACAAGGAATTTACTTTCAGCTGTACTTACAGCATCCTATAACACAATATCACTAACTTTTATCAGCTAGCTGTTTTTGCACCAGCCCTGATAAAAAAAACTCACTACCGGATTTAAAGAAATATACTATATTTCATCTGCTCACCTATTTCTGACCCTGATCTGGTATATTATTAAAGAGGATTTCTGTTTATCATTTTTTATTGGACATTGGAAAATAAAAGTCTTTTTATTTTAAATTTTACTTTGTGTCCTTGCAAGCATCATTTATACACATCTCATGAGTGTTACAATTAATATCCACAATTGATCTCATAGTATGTAAACTGAGCACTAATTGGTTTGCATACATAAAGTTTATACCATACTCCAGAGAGGAGAAGCCTTTCAAGTATAAAGAAGGGGAAAAGAAATAAACAGCAACAAGGAAAGAAATCCAGCAAAAAGAATTAAAGTGTTTCTACCTACCTCCAATCAGCCAATAGGATTGAGCTTGCATTCTATTGGGTGTTCCAATCAGCCAACATAATGCAAGCTCAATAGAATTCTATCAGCCAATCTGAATTGAAGGGACGCCATCTTGGATGACGTCATTTAAAGGAACCTTTATTCAGTCATTGGCCGTTGTTTGAAGAGGATGCTCCACATCGGATGTCTTAAAGATGGACCCGCTCCGCGCTGGATGGATGAAGATAGAAGATGCCGTCTGGATGAAGACTTCTGCCCATCTGGAACACCTCTTCTGCCCGGCTTGGATGAAGACTTCTGCTGTCTGGAGGACCACTTCTGCCCGGTTGGGTGCAGATGTCTCACGGTAGGGTGATCTTCAAGGGGTTAGTGTTAGGTTTTTTTAAGGGGGGATTGGGTGGGTTTTAGAGTAGGGTTGGTTGTGTGGGTGGTGGGTTTTAATGTTGGGGGGGAATTGTATTTTTTTTACAGGTAAAAGAGCTGATTACTTTGGGGCAAGGCCCCGCAAAAGGCCCTTTTAAGGGCTATTTGTAATTTAGTGTTGGGTAGGGCTTTTTTTATTTTGGGGGGCTTTTTTGTTTTGTTAGGGGGATTAGAGTAGGTGTAATTAGTTTAAAAATCTTATAAATATTTTATTATTTTCTGTATATTAGTGTTTGTTTTGTTTCGTACTTAAGATAATTTTTTTAAATTGTAATTAATTGTATTTAGTTTAGGTAATTAATTTAATTATAGTGTAGTGTTAGGTGTAATTGTAACGTAGGTTAGGTTTTATTTTACAGGCAAATTTGTCTTTATTTTAACTAGGTAGTTATTAAATAGTTAATAACTATTTAATAACTATTGTACCTAGTTGAAATAAATACAAAGTTGCCTGTAAAATAAAAATAAACCCTAAGATAGCTACAATGTAACTAATAGTTATATTGTAGTTTGCTTATGGTTTATTTTATAGGTAAGTATTTAGTTTTAAATAGGAATTATTTAGTGAATTGTAGTAATTTATTTAGATTTATTGTAATTATATTTAAGTTAGGTAGGGGGTGTTAGGGTTAGACTTTAGGTTTAGGGGTTAATACATTTAATATAGTGGTGGCGATGTTATGGGCAACAGATTAGGGGTTAATAAATGTTGTTAGGTTGCATCGAGATTGGGGGCGGCAGATTAGGGGTTACCAAATATAATGTAGGGTTCTGTGATGTTGGGGGCAGCAGATTAGGGGTTTTATAAGTATAATGTAGGTGGCGGTGGTGTCCGGAGTGGCAGATTAGGGGTTAATAATATAAAGCAGGTGTCGGCGATGTCAGGGGCGGCAGATTAGGGGTTAATAAGTGTAAGATTAGGGGTGTTTAGACTCTGGGTTCAGGGGTGTTAGGGTATTAGTTGTAGACATACAAAGTATTTCACCATAGGAATCAATGGGGCTGCGTTAGGAGCTGAACGCTGCTTTTTTGCAGGTGTTATGGGTTTTTCAGCCGGCTCTCCCCTATTGAATCCTATGGGGAAATCGTGCACAAGCACGTTTTACCAGCTCACTGCTAACGTAAGCAGCGCTGGTATTGAGGTGAGATGTGTAAAATTTGCTCTTCGCTCACTTTTTTTGCGGTTAACGCCGGGTTTGTAAAAACCCATAATACCAGCGCTGTCTGTAAGTGAGCTGTGAGCTTAAACTGCTCGTTAGCACTGCACCCCTCCTAACGCAAAACTCGTAATCTAGGTGATAGTTTTTTCCTTCAGAAGCGTACACAGCATACGTGAAGGCTACTGCATTTTATATATAGGTATCTACATTATAGATTGGAATATGGTTAAACTAGATTGCATCATTTTTTAATTTGTGGGATTTTCACTAATAATAAGGTGCTAGTTTCTATGTTTTACATTACAGCTTTTTAAATAAAGATATCAAGAGAACGAAGAAAAATTGATAATAGGAATAAATTACAAAGTTGTTTAAAATTGCTTGCTCTAACTGAATAATGAAAACAATTGGGTTTAGTGTCCCTTTAAACACTATCTACCAGGGCCGAATAGAATAGAATTGATATGGTACTATGTCTGTATTGTTAAAAAAAATAGTGAAGCTCTCAATTTAATGTTTCACTACCTATATTTAATATTATTTTTGCAATATACATGTAAACGTTCTTTAACAAACTGAGATAAAAATATAAGATTTGTATGGTTCATCTAGATTTAAGCAATCCCTTTTTGTAGCTTTATGTTTTACACTGAGAAGTTTAATTTCGTCAACAAAGAGGTTTATTTCAGCTGTTAAAAGATTATGCTGCATATAGGAAATCCGATGTAACATTTGCAGTGCATTTCCTATGATTTTGTTAATGCAATTCTGCTCCGCAGGTTCACTGAATAACCAATTGATGTTTAAATAGAACAGCTTATGTGTGCTGTAAAGTAAATATTTGCTCTTGACTTTTGAGTAAGTTCTGGTTTGCAATGTGATGTTTGAAGAATGGATTAAACATCTGTTCTGGTCATGTTTGATATTGTAGATAAACACAAAAGTCTAACATCAGAACTCTGTGTGAAGGGTCTTAACGTAGACTGCAATTCCGGCTGCTTGGTAAATCTATCTAGACAAAATGATAAAACAGATGCATTATATAAAATCTCCTATAAAGTAATGGAAACATTCACCTAGATTACAAGTTTTGCGCTAAACAGGGTGCAAAATGAACGCAAAAAAAGTTGCGTTATTTCACACAACCCAGAGCGCTGCCATTACGAGTTTCTGAAAAGCCTCCTTGTGCGTGAGATATGGTGGTGTTAAGCTCCATATGGCACAAAATCCATGGGCTGAGAATACGTGCTCATGCAAGCTTTCCCCTATAGACATCAATAGGGAGAGGTAGACAAAAACCTAACACCTGAAGTGCAGAATGGCGATCGCCGTAACGCAACCCCAACAATGTCTATGGGGGAAAAAAAGTTACGTTTAAACACCCTAACATAAGCCCCAAGTCTAAACACCCATTATCTGCTGTCCCCGACATCGCCAGCACCTATATAAAGTTATTAACCCCTAATCTACCAATCTCGACATCGCTGCCACAAATAAAAGTTAATAACCCCTATTCCGCCGTTCCCCTACATCGCCCCCACTATATTAAAGTTATTTACCCCTAATTCCCTGCACCCCGACATCACCGCCACTATAATAAAGTTATTAACCCCTATTCCCGCGCACCCCAACATCGTCGCCACTATAATAAAGCTATTAACCACTATTCCGATGCTCCCCGACATTGCCGCCACTAAATAAAGTTATTAACCCCTAAACCTCTGGCCTTCCATTTCTCCGCCACTAAATCAAACCGCCAGCCCCCCACATCGCAAAACACTAAATTAAACTATTAACCCCTAAACCTAACTCTTCCCTAACTTTAAATTAAAATTACAATATAACTATTTAAATAAATAAAAACTTACCTGTGAAATAAATATAAACCTACTGTACATAAAATAAGTTGATTTTTCTCCAAAAAAATTAACATTGCAAAATAGTAATAAGAAATAGGATCTATTTGTGTAATGGAGATTCCAAAATAAAGTGTCTAACCTTTTTTTACAGAAGATTTTAGAAATACAGCTAAACAGAACAAAAATATACAGCACATTTGCTCAAAAACCGTTAACATTTTTAGATTAAAGGGACAAGTCTAGTCAAAATGATTCAGACTAAGCCCATACAATTTCAAAACACTTTCCAAATTACTTATATCTATCACAATTTGCTTTGCTCTCTTTTATATATTCTTTTTGAAAGCTAAACCTAGGTAGGCTCATATGCTAATTTTCTAAGCCCTTGAAGGCTGCCTCTTATCGCAGTTCATTTTGACAGTTTGTATCCGCTAGACAGTGCTAGTTCATGTGTACCATATAGATAAACATTGTGATTACTCCCGAGGAATTATTTATGATACAGCACTGATTGGCTAAAATCAAGTCTGTCAAAAGAACTGAAATAAGGGGGTAGACTGCAGAGGCTTAGTATATAAGGTAATCACAGAGGTAAAAGTGTAATAATATAACCGCGTTGGTTATGCAAAACTGGGAAAATGAGTAATTAAGACATTAATCTATCTTTTTAAACAATAACATTTTTGGAGTACACTGTCCCCTTTAATAGTTTTGCTAATATCTGCCTGGCAATGATTATGCTATCATATAGCGCAGGCAGCTTTTCCCACATGATCTGCAACCTACTCTTCTTGCATTTACTGTATGATGAGTACTACTGTCACCATAAAATCAAAGTACTTAAAGGGATAGTCAACTCCAAGAATTTTATAGTTTAAAAGATAAATCCCTTTATTGCCCATTCCCCAGTTTTGCGCAACCAAAACTGTAATATTAATACACTTTTACCTCTGTGATTACCTTGTATCTAAGCATCATCTGACTGGCCCCTGATCACATGACTTTATATTTATTATCTATTGACTTGCATTTTAGCCAGTTAGTGCTGTGTTGTGCACAACCCACGGGCGTAAGCACAATGTTATCTATATGGTCCACATGAACTAGCCGTCTCCTGTTTTGAAAAGCTAATAAAAAAGCATGTGATTAAGAGGCTGTTTGTAGTGGTTTAGAAACAGGCAGACATTTATAGGTTTAAAATGTTATAAAGTATATTAATATTAAATATTGATTTTGCAAAGCTGGGGAGATGGGTAGTAAAGGACGTTACTCTATATTTTTAAACAATAAAAATTTTAGTGTTGACTGTCTTTAAAGAAACATGAAAGTCAAAAAATAAATTATTGATTAAGATTAAGACATTTTAAGAGTCTTTTCATTTTACTACTTTTAACAAATGTACTTTTTCTTATTAACTTTTGTTGAAGAGCAGGTAGGAAGACTTAGGAGCAATAATACAAGACTGGAAGCTAGCAGGGGATTTTCATTGACTCTCCAGATGTGTTTAGGTAGATCACAGTAGTACATTGCTGCTCTGGAGCATGACTTTTTGTTTAACCTCTTTATAGTTTATAACACACAGGGTCAGATTACAAATCGGTGAGCTGAAACATGACAGCTGACCCAACTGATGTTCTGGTGCAGCTTGTACATTGGAAGTCTGGTGTAAAGCAAGGCTGGATTAGCCTACCAGAATACCAGGAGATTTCCCGGTGGACTGCTGTAGCTTGGGATGGAAAGTACAACTTAAAAAGGTGATTTATGGATGACATTTGGATGTAGGGTGCCTATTTAACAATTATCTGGCACTTTTTGTTAATACAAAGTAATATAATATCATTTTGGTGCAGCTTTTACATTGAAGTCTGTAGTAAAGCAAAGGCTGGATTAGCCTACCAGAATACCAGGAGATTTCCGGTGGGCTGCAGCAGCTGTGGCTGGAAAGCTACAATTAAAAAAGGTGATTTATGGATGAAATTGGGTTGTAGGGTGCCTATATAACAATAATTCTGGCACTTTTTGTTAATACAAAGTAATATAATATATTCTGACA
Source organism: Bombina bombina (assembly GCF_027579735.1). Taxonomy (NCBI): domain Eukaryota; kingdom Metazoa; phylum Chordata; class Amphibia; order Anura; family Bombinatoridae; genus Bombina; species Bombina bombina. Next base: position 327,875,121 of record NC_069505.1, on the reverse strand, counting down.
TGAAATTTTGGGGGGAAGGAGTATCCAATAACCCCCTTGAGAAAAACGGGATGTGCTCAATTTTGCTGAGTTAGCCACTGGTGTAAGAGATGAATATTTAAAAGTATTGAATAAAGAAATTTGTTACTCAGCTCAGCATCGCTACATAGTTTTTTGTATGATATTGCCTATTGGAACTTATTGCTGCAGGAAGCAAGTGCTGGAATTTAGTAAGGCTTTTGGTTTAGGGAAGGGATTCCTTCTTCTACAAGCCAGAGGAAAATAAGAAAGTTGAATATTGCCAGAAAACGAAGGTGAATATGTACATATCGCTGTCCGTTTCACTGATGAGCTGGTGATAGAAGTGGAGTGAAGAAACAAAAGGCGATCTACCCTATGGACTATGTAATCAGCTGTACACACCCCCTTGGATTTGAGAAAGGAAAGTGGTGTACACACTTGGGGCTGTGTTAACCTGAGGAGGGGCTTACAGAAACGCTAAATGGAGTCTGCATATATCACAGACAAGAGTTGAGAAACTGTCTGCAGCGGCAAAGTGTCAAACTATCCCTAGAGTAAGTGATTTATTACTGAGGCATGTTAGATTTGGAGTTGCTTAATACATGAATAAGTTAATAATGTCCCTGAATTACAAAAAGTACATTTGAATTCTTAATATATTGTTACAAGTTCATATATCATGTTCAAGTGGGTTTTCTCTTTTGATTGTGCCAGATTACAAGTGGCACGCTAATTAAAATGCAGACCCGATAACCAATATCGCTCAACCATGCTACCATTAGTGTGCAACTTTGTCCATTGTAAAGTGTGTGAACGAGAGAAGGGTTAGTGTGGCTGACTTTGCTCGAGCACAGACAATATTTTCAATAGATATTGCGAATGTGATAATTTGCGCTGTTATTACAATTTTGAAAGTTGTAGTTTGCCCTTGAGTGCAAGCTGAAAACTGCACTCGAATATTTAGTGCAACTTCAGGCCAGAAGTAAACTGTAAGGGTTAAAAAAAATAAAGTTTCACACACACACATACACTTTTAATGAAAATATATCAAATTAACCTTTTTTTAGATTAGGTTTTTTAGTATAGGATTTTTTAGAATAGAGCTTTGATTAGAAAAGAGCTTAAATCACTTTAAGGCAATGCCCTACCAAATTCCCTTTTCAGGGCAACCATTTTTTTTAGATATATATATTTTTTTTTATAGAAAAGGTTTTTCTTTTTTTGGCAGCAAAATAGCTGTAATTTCTTTAGAGCACTGCTCTACCAAATGCCCTTCTCAACGCAATACCTAACCAAATGATCCTTTTAGTGCAATCTTTTTTTAGACAAGGTTATTTTTTAGTTTAGTTTTTGTTGGATCAGGCTTTTTATTGGGGGGGGGGGGTTACTTTTATTGTAGAATGGGGTTGTAGTTTTTTTGTGAAAAAAAGCTAAGTCACTTTAGGGCAGTGGTGGGCAAGACGTCGATCGTGGTCTACCACTGGACCACAAATAAATTTTGAGGTGACCGTCTGGATTTCCAAGTCTGCATAGTAAAGAGAAGATTTTGCCACCGAAGATGTGGTGAGAAATCTATCTCTTAACTTATGCAGACTCTATAGCCTCTCTGTGCATATTTCTAATAAATGCGGCCACATGTCACTGTAAAACCCTACACACCCTACGTAATCAGTTAATTTTAGAACACCAGTTGCTTTCTTGCCAGCATGAAACAAGGCAGATTCTAATCTAGTACGCCCATGTATGTCGGCCGTTAGTGACGTCATTAAACAGGGCTGACATAACTGAAAAATAGTGTTATTTTAAGGAGATAGTTTATTTAATTTTCTTTTGTTAGCAGTGTGTGTTACTGGATTCTGTTAGCCGTTGGTCCCCAATTTCTGATACAGGCTATATAGGTCCCCCCATTGATGTCAGTTTTACAGTAATTTGTCTGGAAAGTAGTGGTGTGTGATTAGTGTTGCTGGAGCGGCGGTAATATGTCTTTGAGTTGCAAAGCAAGGAGGAGAAGTGAATTTAGAGGAAAAGCTGGGGAGCCCATGTACACATAGTGAGTGAAGCAGCCCGGCGGAGAAAAGTGGTCACCAGGAGTACTGCGTGTGTCCGAAGTTAACCCAGGAGGAAGAGGAAGTAGCTGAGAGGGAGTGTAGTGTTTGTAAAGAATTTTCAAATCTCTGAATCCATTTTAGCCATCTTAGACCTACTGAGCTAAGTTCTGCATCAGAGTCAAACACAGGAAAGTTGTATTCATTACATGCAGCCATTCTTGTGGGTATTGCAGCAGGTTAGTCACTGTTTGCTGAGACAAAGCAATAGGGTTCAAACATAATCCTCATCGCCAAAATGTAGTGTTTGTAAATCCAGGGGATTTAGAAATATATCTGACACAGAGTCCATTTATACAGCAACTAACTCTACACACTTTATTTCCTGTTTTCTCACTCTAACAACCTTGTCCCCGCCCCTGCTTCTTTGCAACAATTATATACATTTCTAAGTCAGAGCACAAACTAGGAAGAAAGCATTATGTATTATAATATCACAACAGACACCAAAGGGAGCACTTCTGGAACATCATTAACACATACTGTTGCTATGGGTGACTATCTCATGCTCTCAATCATGGCCAGTGTATATAGTATTGGGTTTGGTCACAGCAAGTTCGGGGAGTTTCTTCTAAATGTCATTAAGAAAATATTTTAGCTGCAAAGCTCTGTGGGAATATTTTTCAGTTTGCTCTTCTTCATAAGTGATTGTTACCCAGTAAAATCAGATCTAGATAGATATAACACCCAAGGATAAATAATGGAAGCAAGATTATATAAATAAACAAATATATAGATTTATTATTGTATTCTTTAGAATCCTGATAGAATTTTTAGCTGTGCCAACCCTTCTTTTGTAGATAAACCTTACATGAGGACAGTGTGCATTTGGGGCTTATAAACTCATACATGTACAGTTCTGATGTTATTAGTGGCTTATTATGTGTGAAATAAATTACACTATTATCCATATTATCCTTTAGAATAGCAAAGTTATTATTCTCACTAATTACCTGTACTTTCTTCCTGTTGGTGACACTGTCAGCCTTCCCATCCTCTTCAGCCCACTAACATTTAATTGCTGCAACAAAGATATAAAATACTTTCAGCATCTATGTTAGGATAGTGTTTAATCATTAAAGCACTCCAGGGGTTAAACATGTGGCATATAAGCACGCAGGACTCATATGGCGCCTCTGGGGTGTAGCATTACATATTTAGAACTTACATACGAGTTTCAATAGCTCATGTGATCAAACAGAGCTCTTGGAGGCAAAGGGTTACCATATTTGTGACCCTCAACACTTTCATGTTATTATTATGAAGACTGGTGTTTTTTTTAGTTAGGTGACCATGTCACTTGGAATAAAATTTGAGGTAGCCCTTGCCTTACAAAAGTCTGCCCACCCCTGCTTTCAGGCAATGTCCTACAAAAAGCCTTTCTAAGGGCTATTGTTATAATAACTTTCAGTGTTAGTTTTTTTTTTTTTTTTTTTGGGACGTTTTTTGTTAAAGTTTAAGTACAGACATAACTGTGTTTTTTATTTTTTGTATTTTTTGTATTTTTTTTTTACTGTAATGTTAGGTTGTGTTAATTTTTTGTATATTTAGTGTTTGTTATTTTTAGTGTTTGTTATTTTGTGTAACTTAGTTGGTGTTAGCTTAGAGGTGGGGGGTTAGGTGTTAGGTAGTTTAGTAGTGTAGGGGTGTAGTTTGTGTTTGGGGGTTGTGGCGTTATAGGGGTTAATAGGTTAGAGGGTATTGTTTGTATAGTAGTGTAGGTGGTGTTTGCAGTGGGCTATTGGTGGTATAGGGGTTAATAGGTTAGTCAGTTTATTGTGGTGGGCTATTGGCAGTTTGTATAGGGGTTAAGTAGTGAGGTGTTTGCAGGGCTATTGGTGGTATAGGGGTTAATAGGTTAGGGAATTTATTTGCAGTGGGCTTTTGGCAGTATAGGGGTTAGGGGTTAAGTAGTGTAGGTGGTGTTTGCAGTGGGCTATTGGTGGTATAGGGGTTAATAGGTTAGTCAGTTTATTGTGGTGGGCTATTTGGCAGTATAGTGGTAAAGAGTAAGGTTGGCACTTTTGAATATTTCACTGGCATTCGCATCCCTTTTAAATATATTGCTGCCTTGCAGCACATTCAACCATAGGGGCCTGAAGTGAGTCCACAACACATTGCATTTTTTAGAAATTCTTTTGAAACCGAAACCTCAGACTTTACAGGGAGTGCAGTGAATTATTAGGCAAGTTGTATTTTTGAGGATTAATTTTATTATTGAACAACAACCATGTTCTCAAATGAACGCAAAAAAACTCATTAATATCAAACTGAATAGTTTTGGAAGTAGTTTTTAGTTTGTTTTAGTTTTAGCTATTTTAGGGGGATATCTGTGTGTGCAGGTGACTATTACTGTGCATAATTATTAGGCAACTTAACAAAAAACAAATATATACCATTTCAATTATTTATTTTACTAGTGAAACCAATATAACATCTCAACATCACAAAATATACATTTCTGACATTCAAAAACAAAAACAAAAACAAATCAGTGACCAATATAGCCAAATTTCTTTGCAAGGACACTCAAAAGCCTGCCATCCATGGATTCTGTCAGTGTTTTGATCTGTTCACCATCAACATTGCGTGCAGCAGCAACCACAGCCTCCCAGACACTGTTCAGAGAGGTGTACTGTTTTCCCTCCTTGTAAATCTCACATTTGATGATGGACCACAGGTTCTCACTGGGGTTCAGATCAGGTGAACAAGGAGGCCATGTCATTAGATTTTCTTCTTTTATACCCTTTCCTGCCAGCCACGCTGTGGAGTACTTGGACCGCGTGTGATTGAGCATTGTCCCTGCATGAAAATCATGTTTTTCTTGAAGGATGCAGACTTCTTCCTGTACCACTGCTTGAAGAAGGTGTCTTCCAGAAACTGGCAGTAAGGACTGGGAGTTGAGCTTGACTCCATCCTCAACCCGAAAAGGCCCCACAAGCTCATCTTTGATGATACCAGCCCAAAACCAGTACTCCACCTCCACCTTGCTGGCGTCCTGAGTCGGACTGGAGCTCTCTGCCCTTTACCAATCCAGCCACGGGCCCATCCATCTGGCCCATCAAGACTCACCTCTCATTTCATCAGTCCATAAAACCTTAGAAAAATCAGTCTTGAGATATTTCTTGGCCAGTCTTGACGTTTCAGCTTGTGTGTCTTGTTCAGTGGTGGTCGTCTTTCAGCCTTTCTTACCTTGGCCATGTCTCTGGAGTATTGCACAACCTTGTGCTTTTGGGCACTCCAGTGATGTTGCAGCTCTGAGATATGGCCAAACTGGTGGCAAGTGGCATCTTGGCAGCTGCACGCTTGACTTTTCTCAGTTCACGGGCAGTTATTTTGCGCCTTGGTTTTCTCCACACGCTTCTTGCGACCCTGTTGACTATTTTGAATGAAACGCTTGATTGTTCGATGATCACCGCTTCAGAAGCTTTGCAATTTTAAGAGTGCTGCATCCCTCTGCAAGATATCTCACTATTTTTGACTTTTTCTGAGCCTGGCAAGTCCTTCTATTGACCCATTTTGCCAAAGGAAAGGAAGTTGCCTAATAATTATGCACACCCTGATATAGGGTGTTGATGTAATTAGACCACACCCTTCTCATCTACAGAGATGCAAATCACCTAATATGCTTAATTGGGTAGTAGGCTTTCGAGCCTATACAGCTTGGAGTAAGACAACATGCATAAAAGAGGATGATGTGGTCAAAATACTCATTTGCCTAATAATTCTGCACTCCCTGTAGTTAAATAAAAATGTGTCCCTGAATGTATGTTGATCATGATCACACTAGAACTGTATGTGTTAGAAATGATGGTTATAGCATAAAGATACACATGAGAATAAGGTTCATAATTGGACATAATGTTCTAACTGATATTCTATCTATATACAGTATATATATATATGTGTGTATGTATATATATATATATATATTATATATATATATATATATTTATATATAATAGAGATATCCCTATACAGGGATAAGAGTTGTACCATTGGATCTCTAAACTGGCTTTTCTTTTCTTTTTTTGGACTAAACCTGTCGTGTGTTTACAATTGTTTGATATCCATGAGAGCAGAATATTTTTGTGTATTTTTTTTAACAAAAGATCAAAAGGTTTAAACAACCAGGGGCGTATTTTGGCCTAGTCAAATAAGGCACTTGCCTAGGGCGGCAGATTAGAAGGTGGCAGCACTTTTTTGTGGCTATATTTGTAAGAAGCTTACAGTTGTTTTAGAATTATTCTACAGGTATATAATGGGATATTTTGCCCAAATAGCTTACATTCCAGGTGGTATAATAAGAGACTGCCCATGGAGCTTAAAGTTTAGAGGTAGCTCTGAACCTTTTTTTTTATTTAGCCAGCCATAGCCTTTAGGTCTGTTGGCTTTCAGCACTTGTATTGTTTAAAAAAATCTGTGTTTGAGTTTTTTTTATATATATTTCAGCAATAGATAGATGTGTGCGCGGTGAGCGTGTGTTGTGCATTTATTACGGAAATGATGAAAAAATATGGTCAAAATATGCCTAAAACATTTTTTGGGGCAGCAGAATTTTGAGTGCCTAGGGCAGAACAAAACCCAAATATGCCACTGTAAACAACAAAGACAATTTTTCCCAGCCTTCTTTGCTCATATATACCAAGGATGCCGATATTAATGAGGGGCACTATATATATAAATTGGGCACATATTTTTATTTAAGCAGATTCTTTTTATTTTCTTATATTCGTTAGCATCCTTGAAAAATTTGTATATTCATCATAAGTAATCATTAAAGAATAAATAGAATACGATCCTGCTAAAATGTACGGAAAATAATGAATATTTTGATAAATTAGACTTTATATATTTCTCATATCTATGTTATTTCATACAAATAACACTTGAATAGTTGTGGCCTCCAGCTCAATTGTTTTATTATTTTTTAATGATAATAGCTAACAATGTGAAGTCTGTCTTAACTAAGGGCTCAAGCAGAGCAATGAAGTCTGCTGTTATTATGAAAATGAGTAAAAAAAAAAAATCAGAGAGTTAGGAGATTAAATTATTGTTGTAATTATTTTTAATAATATGAAGAAGAATGGTCTTAAAGGGACATTCTGGTCAAAATGTAAATGCACATAGATGAACTACATCTTTGAATAGAATCATATTTGCAATATATATCTATTGGCAAAAAAAGTGATCACTGTTTTGATGTTAACATTTTTCTCTTCACGTGCATGTGAAGCATAGCTAGATTTTCTCAGTGCACCAGCATTTTAAATACTGCAACTGCTCAGAGCACCAGAGCAAGAGCTGTACCAGTAGAACAATGCTGCTCCTTCAACAAATAATACCATGAGAATGAAACACATTAGATAATAGAAGTAAATTAGAAAGTTGTGTAAAATTGTATTCTCTATCTGAATGATGAAATACAAATTTTTGGGGTTTCATGTCCCCTTTAACTGCCTGTGATATTACGGGACCACCTCCTCTGTGATGTCACTGCGCATATTCATGGTGACATCACCAGCACTGCAAAGGGTAATAGTTAATTAACCTACTCTTTCCTTCTATGATGAATTTTGGAGGAAAAAAAGGTGATATCTTTTCAGCTAAATTATTATTTTTCCCATTAACCAGAAAATAACTGAAAGAAAATACATTTTTATAGAAAAATAGGAATTTCTGTGTGAAAAAAAATTATATGTAAGAAATTATATATTCAGTAAATAATGTTTGTTTTAGTAGGTAATACCCCTTTTAGAGGAAAAATGGCTTATAATTCAAATTGGTGGGGTTTTTTAAAGTTAGAAACCGTTGGAAGTGTACCATACAACAGCACCCAAATTATGTATAGGCATACTTGAAAACGAGAGAAATCTCAATGTATCCTTCCTGGTAAAATATTTTATAAATAAATTTACCTTGAAAATCAAATGGTCTTATATTTCATTGGATAAACATGTTACACTATAAAAAAGAGATTTTCAAGATGGATTTATGCCCTGCTACAAAAAAAGCAAAATGCATGTGCCCAAAAATATGTATGTTCTCCAATAAATTCTGTTTTAATGACTTTCCAATGTCTTTGAATGCAAGCTTTTTTCACTTAAAGGGACAATTTACTTGATTTTATCCCATTGTTTAAAAAGATAGATAACACCTTTACTACCCAGCTTTGTACAATCAACATTGTTATATTAATATACATTACAATCTCTAAACCTCTAAATCTCTGCCTGTTTCTAACTCTGCAGGCTGCCTCATATGTCAGCGCATTTTATTAGCTTACGCAACCAGACAATGCTAGTTCATGTGTGATATATATCTATCTATCTATATATATATATATATATATATATAAAACTTTCTGCTCACTCCCATGGATTTATGCAGGAACCAGCACTAATTGGCTAAAATGTAGGGATGGGTGAATGTGTTTATATTCAAATTAGAATGTAAGAACGAATGTTATTGTAGAAATTCGATTTACATAATTGAATGTTGATAAGAACGAATATTCTTAAAAACTTATCGAATGTTAATTACCATTATCAAATGTCACATTCGAATTCGAATATCACATTCGAATATTACATTCAAATTTGAATATTACATTTATAAAATACAGTATTAGACTAGAAATACTTTTTCAAATTCAGATGTTACATTCGAATTTGAATGTAGCATTCAAATTCGAATGTAGCAATCTAATTTGAATATTACATTTATTAAACACAGTTGTAGACTAGAAATACTATTTCGAATTTGAATGTTACATTTGAATTTGAATGTGACATTCGAATATGACATTTAAATTCAAATATTACATTTATACAACACAGTTGTAGACTAGAAATACTATTTCGAATTTGAATGTCAAATTAAAATTTAAATATTACATTTATAAAATACAGTATTAGACTAGAAACACTATTTTGAATTTGAATGTTACATTCAAATTTTAATGTAGCATTCGAATTTGAATATTACATTTACTAAACACAGTTGTAGAGTAGAAATACTTTTTCAAATTTGAATGTAACATTCGAATTCGAATATCACATTCAAATTTGAATATTACATTTCGAAATTGAATGTGATATAAAATACATAGCTAAACATTCTATTATTCAAACTAATATTTTCGAATATTACTGAAAAATTCAAAAATGAAAATTTGAAAATAGAATGTTAGAATGTTATATAAACATTCAAAATTCAATTAGAACGAATGAATGTATCAAAATTTGTTTTAAATTTCCAATTTTTAGAAAAATTTACCCATTCCTACTAAAATGCAAGTTTGTAAAGGCACTGAGAAAATGGGGCAGTCTGCAGAGGCTTACATACAAGGTAATCTCAGAGGTAAAAGTGTATTTCTATAACAGTCTTGTTTATGCAAAACTGGGGAATGGGTAATTAAGGGATTATCTATCTTTTTAAACAATAATTTTCAAGTAGACTGTCTCTTTAACCAATAATGAGATTATGAAATGCACATTTCATTTTTGATTTGTATGTCCTTTTAAATCAATCAATAATAATAATTATCATGAAATAATGAAATACTTGTTGTGTATAAAACTTTTATCTTAAAATGCCATATAAGCTATATTTAACTTTGTATTAAACTGATAAATACTTGTGCTTATTAAAGGGACAGTCAAGTCAAAAATAAACTTTCATGATTTCACCAATTTTGCTTTGTTCTCTTGGAATTCTTAGTTGAAAACTAAACCTAGGATGTTCATATGCTAATTTCTTAGACCTTGAAGGCCACCTCTAATCTAAATGCATTTTGACAGTTTTTCACCACTAGAGGGTATTAGTTCTTGTGTTTTATATAGATAACATTGAGCTGATGCACCTGAATTTACAGAGGAGTGAGCACTAATTGGCTAAAATGCAAGTCAAAAGAACTGTAATAAGGGGGCAGTCTGCAGAGGCATATATACAAGGTAATCACAGAGGTAAAACGTGTATTATTATAACTGTGATGGTTATGCAAAACTGGGGAATAGGTAATTAAGGGATTATCTATATTTTAAAGCTTCAACAATTCTAGTGTTAACTGTCCCTTTAACATAGAAATTATGCACGTAGCTGGACATACAAAATTATAATTAAACTTTCATGATTCAGATAGAGTATGCAATTAGTAATAATAAAAAAGTTTACTTTTATTATCAAAGTGTGTGCAGTATTTTATCTGCAGTGCACACCTTCTGAGACACCAGCTCCTTCTGAGCATGTGCAAGAGATCACAAAATATACATGTGTGAGTTTGTGATTCGCTGATTGCTGTTACATGCCACAGGGGGCAAGGAAATTAAATTTTCTTTTTTTTTTTCAACACTACTCATTGTTTGAAATTCATCAATTTAAAACAATATTCTTAATAATAAACATTGTGCACCCACAAAAAAAAAAAGTGTATAAGAAGTAATAGCACCATATTTTGTATAAGAAAACAAGCCCTTCTGTAATGGAGTAAGTTCTCCTTGAAGTGGGTGGATCTTGATAACCCAGTGATTTCACCTCAAATTGAAGATAAGAAGCAAAATAGTATTATACTGTTAAAGGAATAAGTAGTACCTAACTCCAAACGCAATACTATTCATAAATGGATCAGTTCAAACTTACTCTAGGATATGCACTCAGTTTGGGCACATAATATGTCACCATGTAATGATGTGCCATTCCTTTTAGAAAAGAAAATTATTAAAAAATAGTGGGGAAAACAAGAAGCTTGAAGTTATATACTTTTGCACCCTTCATTAACTTTAACTTGTTTTTATTCTAAATTAATTGAATATGTTTGGAAGATGAGACAGTAATCTGGGTAAAGGGGCAGTCTACACCTTAGTCATCTTAAAGTCCTACCTTAGATTAAGCTGCAAATAGCCTTCTGCATCTCTCTCTCTCTCTCTCTCTCTGTCTCTGTCTCTCTCTGTCTCTCTCTTTGTCTCGCTGTCTCTCTCTCTCTGTATCTCTCTCTCTGTCTCTCTCTCTCTCTCTGTCTCTCTCTCTCTCTCTCCAATATTATTGAAATAATTGTTATAACATAGTTTTGTAATGTATTTTTGACGTGTTTTGGGACACTTTTTTGACATAACAGTTAACCAAAGCTCTGAAATTGCGTTTGCACGCCACTTGTAACCTAGCCCTTAGGGGTAGATTTATCAAAGCAATTTGCCTGTAATTGCAGGCAAAATAATGCATACGCACCAATCGCCATATTTATGAAAGCAACCTAATTTTTCAAAGGCTCAGCGCCATTGTTATTGCCAGAAATTTGCGCTTCCACATGCACATAAGGATACCAAGAGTTTTATATATATATATAGATATATATATATATATATATATATATATATATATATATATATATATATATATATATATATATATATATATAGATAGATATATAGATATATTAATATATAGATTTTTGCAATCTTAAATTACCAACATATGACAAAACAGCATGTAAAACATTATATAATATAAATATGAGCAAAATAGATACCTAAAAACGCTTTTTTAATAATCAAGACATGGCCGCGTAAATATTTATATGGCTGTACTGTGATAAATAGGGAGTAAATGCTTTTTCAGACAGGCGCAATTTATCATTATTACGCCCCAGCTAGCCTTTTACTAAACGCGCAAAATTACATCAATTTTTTTTTTTATATAAATTCAGGTGCACATGTGCACTTCTCCGGAGGCGAACTGGGGCACAGTTATAGGTGAAGCACATATTTGATAAATCTACCCCTTAATATAGTAAGTAAGGAATCTGCTGCTGCTGTTCTTAGTTAAGACAGCGCCGAATCTTTCAAAATATTAGCTGATGTAGATATCTTTTATATAATTACAGAGATAGATTTTACTTACACTAGGGAATATTGTGTGAAGTTTTCTTAAAAAGCAATCATGGACCATTTCACACTAATTAAACATGCTATATACGATTATGCAGAGAAATAAAAATAGCAGGAAAAGTTATACTATAATACATTTTTTGGTATCCTAGATTTTTTTGGAAATGATGTTACTCTTCAGATACACTTTACTTTCATTTGCATGGCAAGAAAAAAAGAAACAGCAAATCAGCAATCAACAGTGATGGTTTACATTTTTGCTTTGCTGACATCTCATGGGATTTTGACATATTCCCCCTGATATGTCACCATGATCTCATTAGATTTTATAGGAAACTGGAACTAAGCAGATGCTCACTCCCTTGCTAGTCCTGAGGCAAGCATCCAGATTGGATGCTTACAGTTCCTCTACAATAGGATGTGACTGTTGAGAACATTTTGAGGTACAATATCTTCCTTTTTTTCATGTAGTATTTTCTATTGATCTTATAAGATATGCTGCATAATTTTGAAGCTTTTTTATATAGGTTAGATTATTTTAAGCAGCAGAAGATAATTACAAACTCATTTAACTTTTTTTTTTTTTTTTTTAATATTTTAACAATCTGCATGTGTTTTCTATATTAAAGGGACACTGAACCCAAATATTTTCTTTTGTGATTCAGATAGAGCATGCAATTTTAAGCAACTTTCTAATTTTTTCCCATTATCTATTTTTCTTCGTTGTCTTGCTATCTTTATTTGAAAAAGATGGCATCTAACCTTTTTTGGTTCAGGACAATGGACAGCATGTTTTTATTGGTGGATGAATTTATCCACCAATCAGCAAGGACAACCCAAGTTGTTCACCAAAAATGGTCCGGCACCTAAACTTACATTTTTGCTTTTCAAATAAAGATACCAAGAGAATAAAACAAATTTGATAATAGGAGTAGATTAGAAAGTTGCTTAAAATGTCATGCTCTATCTGAATCACGAAAGAAAAAAATTTGGGTTCAGTGTCCCTTTAAGAACCTTAAAAAGCAGAGTTGCATAAAGTACAAATGCATAATAAAAAAAACGTTACTTTACATTTTCAAATTAGCATTTCAATGTTTCCATTAATTTCCGTGTCCTCTGTATCGTGTAGGGTTGCCACCTCAGCCATGTTTTCCTACACAATTATGAGTTATACATGCTGCAGGGTGTGCAAGTAGGAACATGAATTTCAACCCTGGACAGCACACAAATAGTGACACTGAAAGCACTATTCATATTTCTCTCTGCACACCCTGCAACATTTATATCTGATAAGTGACCAGAAAAACATGGCTAAGGTGGCAACTCTAGTGAAGACCCACACATACTTTCTTTACTACAACATCTCAACACACAGCAAAATACTGTCAAGACCCCTCTAAAACTATTGGGGAGATAGACTGACATTTTTGGTCATGCAGTTACAAGAGAGAAATTGAACCTGCCATCTTAGAGATCAGTTTCTGCAAGGTTATAGCCCAGCTTACTCTGATATATATATATATATATATATATATATATATATATATATATATATATATATATATATATATATATATATATATATATATAGCCCAGCTTACTCTGCTATATTATATATATATATATATATATATATATATATATATATTTTATATATATATATATATATATATATATTTATATATATATATACATATACAAGTGCTGTGCCTGTATCAGTACCTTAACTCATCCTCCTTACACACCTGAGGAGTCAGGTGCACAGAATTATCAATCAACACCCTATTTAAACCAGCACCAATCTGTGCTCATTTGTTATAGAGATTTATCAAGTTTGTGTCTATTGCTGTTTGTTCATGATCTCCTATTATTTTGACCTTGACCATGGATTCTGTTCAAGCCTGATACTTGTTGCTTTATTCTTTCGTATACTACATTTGTATTGTTTTTCTGTCCTGGTACTCTCTTCAGTATACAAAAAGACAGATTTATATTTGGGTAGCAAACATTGTTACTAATGGAATAGAAATGGGGTGTGAGCAAGGGGGAGCATTCTATGGCTGAAAATACATAAATAGAAGGATGAATGGTAAAAAGAGGTAAACACAGTATTTTTATGTTGCTTAATGTTTTCATACTGCTATATATATATATATATATATATATATATATATATATATATATTCATAAAACCTAAAACGTTTTGCCATTTATCTTTAATCCAAGATTCTGCTCCCTTAAAGGGACAGTGTAAACACCACTTTTCAAATAATTTTATATAATAGACACTACTAAAAGATATATATGCACAGATACTGATCTAAAAATCCAGTATAAAACTTTTTAAAAACTTACTTAGAAGCTCCCAGTTTAGTTCTATGGTGAGGTTAGGCTCGGACACCCACTGAGGGGATGGAAAAGCAGGAAGAGTAGACATCCCCCTCCCCTTCCCTGTATATGAAAATACAGATTATAAAAACAGGAGCAGCAGGACTTTGTAGACTTGGGTCTACATCTGTTACTTTGGGGCTTGGTTAGGAGTCTTAAAATCAGCACAATGTTTTAAAAAATATTAAAAACTATACAATGTTACAAAAACACTCCCAGATGGGCAATATAAATGAATCATCTACAAAACATTTATGCGAAGTGTACAATGTCCCTTTAACTGTGCAGTCCCTAGCTGTGGGTGTTATTTATTTATTGCTGTGGGAGACTGTGTCAAGCCATTTCATGTAAGTGAAATAGTAAAACAAAAATTAATTTCATTGTCTCTTATTACCATCACTTTAGTTATATATGATACAAAAAGTAGCTTAGTCTGGTATAATTGTATTGCTGAAGCGAGCTGTTTAAGATGCTATAAGTTGTTTGAGTTAATAAAGACACTGACTAGATGCAAAATCCCTACAGAGTGCACAAGAATGAAGCTCTGAAGCCTCAGCTTGCTACTCATTGTTACTCTGTGTTTAAAGGGACATTGCACTGTAAATGTTCCACTCTGCAATGTGTTCCTAACGATCCGTTCCTCTGCTGGAGTATATTAAATTGTTTACAACCCACACATCTACCTTTTGTTTTGTTATTTAAAATTGCTCATTTTGCCTTTTAAAAATATGAGTACTGATGTAGAAAAGCTATGTAAACAAGAATCCACAGTAGCTCAATGGGGGTTGAGAGAAAAGTAATGAAATGCTAATTTTCAGATGCTCTGTTTAATAGTTTTTGTTTAGAAGCAGATATAAGATAAGGAAACTCTTTTTTAATAGTGGATAGGTAAAATAAGGTGGAGTGGTCCCTGCAAGCTTAGCTCATTTATATGGGTTGTGATTTCATTTAACAACAGCTATTTCATGTACAAAAATAAAACCAAAATAACAAGTTACTATACATTTAATACTCTGCAGCTGGTATAACAAGTTGAAGGAAACACATTAAAGGGATATTAAACAGTATGAGACTGTAATATATATAAAACTGTTTATATATCTATAAAATGTTTAATTATGGGGAGTTAAAAAAACTTTGCAATATACTTTCATTAAATATGTTGTTCCCTTTCCTTTAAATTTAACTCTGAAAAGTGTTTGTTTTCTAAATTCAATTGATTTCTATAAAGTAAAGGGTACTGCTATGTTTGTACTTAAAGGGATAAATGCTAGATATAATGATGCATTCAAAGAGAAGATTAGTCTGACAATAACATGTAGATGTATTTTTTAAAGTTTTATTAGCTGTTTAAATATTGACAAAATAAGTGTAAAGTTTTAGTGTCTATAAAACAATGGCAGCTGCCATGCTGTAAATTAGGTTACCTTCTCTGCTGTGGCCAATTAGGGACAGTAATAAATAGGTCACTAGAGTCTGCAGCCAATGGCTGTGTGGTATATAACAGTGTTCTGCACTTCCATATGTAACAGGAACCGAAAAGCGCACAATTTCAGAATGGAATTACAGGAAAAGGGGACAAAATAAATAATAAAAACACATTGCAGATTTTTTTTATATACTGTATATATGATTTATCACTTAATATGACCATCTCAAAATGTTTAATGTCCCTTTAAGTTGCCTCTTTTTTTACCCCTGCCAAAGGGACAGCTATAAAACAGTAGGGATGGGCAAATGTGTTTATATTCAAATTTGAATGTTAGAACGAATGTTATTGTAGAAATTCGATTTACATAATAGAATGTTGATAAGAACAAATTCTTAAAAAATCTATTATCGAATTTTATTTACAGTTTTCAAATGTCACTTTCAAATTCAAATGTAACATTTGAAACCAAATGTCACTTTCGAATTCTATTATCACATTTATAAAACACAGTTGTAGACTAGAAATACTATTTCAAATTCGATTGTCACATTCAAATTCAAATATTATATTTATAAAACACAGTATTAGACTAGAAATACTATTTCGAATTCGAATATTACATATATAAAACCCAGTATTAGACTCAAAGTACAATTTTTAATTTGAATGTTACATTTAATTTGAATGTAGCATTAGAATATTACATTTATTAAACACAGTTATAGACTAGAAATACTATTTCACATTTGTAGCATTCAAATTCAAATATTACATTTATTAAATAGTTGTAGATTAGAAATACTATTTAAAATTTGAATGTTAAATTAGAATTTGAATGTTACATTCAAATTCGAATATTACATTTAAAAAACACAGTATTAGACTAGAAATACTATTTCTAATTTGAATGTGACATTTGAATTTGAATGTCACATTCAACTTCGAATATTACATATATAAAACACAGTATTAGACTAGAAGTACAATATTTAGTTTTAATGTTGCATTCAAATTTGAATGTCGTATTCAAATTCAAATATTACATTTATTCAACACAGTTGTAGACTAGAAATACTATTTAAAATTTAAATGTTACATTCGAAATTCGAATTTACATTTAAAAAACACAGTATTAGACTAGAAATACTATTTCGAATTTGAAAGTGACATTTGAATTTCACATTCAAATTCGAATATTACATACAGTATATAAAACACAGTATTAGACTAGAAGTGTAATATTTAATTTGAATGTTACATTCAAATTCAAATGTAGCATTCAAATTCGAATATTACATTTATTAAACATAGTTGTAGACTAGAAATACTATTTCAAATTTAAATGTTACATTCAAATTCAAATATTTAATTTCGAAATTGAATGAATACATAGCTAAATATTCTATTATTTGAACAAATATTTTCAAATTTTATTGAAAAATTCAAAAAACAAAAATTCGAAAATAGAATGTTAGAATGTAACATTAAGATAAACACTCTCAATTCGATTAGAAAGAACGAATGTATCAAAATTTGTTTTAAATTTTAAATTTTTAAAAACATTTGCCCATCCCTGTAAAACAGGCAGTAAAAGAGAATGTCCAAGCAAAGCTGTGTGGAACATAGGATAATCTAAAAGGGATACCACACAGCTTTATTTGCACAGAGATAAATAGAAAACTAGTTCAAACATGGTGGCACCCATTACAGGCTAATCTTTGCTTTGAATACATCATTATGCTTAGCATGTATTTACTATTTAACATCCCTTTAAGGGGAAACCGATTTTACAGTACCTTGTCTCTTTAATATAAGCAAGAAGAGCCCATCATTAAATGAATATGAAGCCCAATTTTTTTTCTTTCATGATTGAGATAGAGCATGCCATTTAAAGCAATTTTCTATTTGACTCCTATTATAACATTTTCTTCATTCTCTTGATATCTTTATTTGAAAAGCAGGATTTTAAGCTTAGGATACAGCCCATTTTTGGTTCAGAACTTGGGTAGTGCTTGCTGACTTTTAGGACTTTTGACACCTCTTAAAATTGGGGTGTAAATTGAGTGGAGTGATAGTGCACAATAGAGCTACCACTAAGTCACATGGGAACTGCTAAGAATCTTATCCCTCAATCTACAAGATTTACTTGCATATAGTTACATTTTTCCACATGGTAAAATATGCATTTTATTTAAATGATTGACTTTATAATGTGATCAAAAAAGCAGTTCCCTACAACTCATGTTGTTGTTTGTGTAAACACCTTGAGATTTGTATCTGAAATATATAGTGCATAAAAAAATGCATTATTTTTATTTGTTTTGCCCTCTTTTCATGTATTTTAGCTTGAAAAATTGTGGATTTTCTATTTCTCAGAACTGAAAAAGCACAGACTTCTCAAGGCCAATCCTGAGATGGGCTAGATTACGAGTGGAGCGCTATTGTTAGCTCACAAGCGATATTGGGTTTTTGAGCCGTCTGCATTCAAGTAAAATTCTGCCCGTATTACAAGTTGAAAGCGTTTACATAGTGCAGAATTATATAACTTTATCTTAGTGCAAATTTTATGCAACATAATTTTGAAGCTGAAATTTGATTAAAAAAGAGTATTTCTTTCATGTAATTTACAAGAGTCAATGAGCTAGTGACGTATGGGATATACAATCCTACCAGGAGGGGCAAAGTTTCCCAAACCTCAAAATGCCTATAAATTTACTCACCCACAATTTAGTTTTTACAAACTTTGCCTTCTATGGAGGTGGTGAAGTAAGTTTGTGCTTATATTCTACGTTGATATGTGCTTCTCAGCATTTTGAAGCCCGATTCCTCTCAGAGTACCGTGAATGTCAGAGGGATGTGAAGGGAGTATCACCTATTGAATGCAATGGTTTTCCTCACGAGAGATCTATTTCATAGGTACTCAGTTATCGGTCGTAGAGATTCATCTCCTACCTCCCTTATTCAGATCGACGTTATACTCTCATATTCCATTACCTCTACTGAAAACTGTTTCAGTACTGGTTTGGCTATCTGCTATATGTGGATGGGTGTCTTTTGGTAAGTATGTTTTCATTACTTAAGACACTCTCAGCTATGGTTTGGCACTTTATGTATTAATATAAAGTTCTAAATATATGTATTGTACTTATATTTGCCATGAGTCAGGTTTATGTATATTTCCTATTGCAGACTGTCAGTTTCATATTTGGGAAAAGCATGTTTTAGGAAAATGCCAAAGTATATTGCGTCATTCTTGGTGCAAGACTTTTTGGCGCAAAGTTACATCCGATGACGCAAATTTGTCATTTCCGGCATCTTAGTTGACGCCGAGTTCCTTTCACAAGGTTGCTTCTTCAATTACGTGAGTGTGTCATTTCCGGATGTTGTTAGAGCCAAAAAAAATTCTGTTTGCGTTGTGAGTCATACTTGGTGCCAAATATTTTAATTATTTAAAATCCCATTCCTATATGCCTCTTGCTTTTTTCTCTATCAGAGGGCTATGCTGTTTGCATTTTTTTCCCATTCCTGAAACTGCCATGTAAGGAAATTGATCATTTTTCTTTATATGTTGTTTTTTCTCTTAAATTTGCAAGATGTCTCAATCTGATCCTCTCTCAGAAACCACTGTTGGAACCCTGCTGCCTGATAACAGTTCTACCAAAGCTAAGTGCATTTGTTGTAAAGTTGTGGAGATTATATCTCCAGCTGTGGTATGTAATAGTTGTCTTGATAAGCTTTTAAATGCAGAGAATGTGTCCATCAGTAATAGTACATTGCCTGTTGTTCCTTCAACATCTAATGTACAAGATATACCTGTGAATTTAATTTTTTTTATTGATGATGCAATTCAGAAGGCTTTGCCTGCCAATCCCACCTTCTAATAAACGTAAAAGGTCTTTTAAAACTTCTCATAAAGTTGATGAAATTTCAAATGACCGTCAACATACTGAATTATCCTCCTCTGATGAGGATCTATCTGATTCAGAAGATCCTTCCTCAGATATTGACACTGACAAATCTACTTATTTATTTAAAATGGAGTTTATTTGTTCTTTGTTAAAAGAAGTGTTGATTACATTGGATATTGAGGAAACTAGTCCTCTTGATGTTAAAACTAGTAGACGTTTAAATTCTGTTTATAAACCTCCTGTGGTTACTCCTGAGGTTTTTCCAGTTCCTGATGCTATTTCTGATATGATTTCTAAGGAATGGAATAGGCCTGGTACTTCTTTTATTCCTTCTTCAAGGTTTAAAAAATTGTATCCTTTGCCAGCAGTTTGATTGGAGTTTTGGGAAAAGATCCCCAAAGTTGATGGGGCTATTTCTACTCTTGCTAAACGTACTACTTTCCTATGGAAGATAGTACTTCCTTTAAAGATCCTTTAGATAGGAAACTTTAATCCTATCTAAGGAAAGACTATTTATATTCTGGTCATCTGCTCAGACCTGCAATTTCTTTGGCTGATGTTGCTGCAGCATCAACTTTTTGGTTGGAAAGTTTAGCGCAACAGGAAATGGATACTGATTTGTCTTGCATTGTTCGCTTGCTTCAACATGCTAATCATTTTATTTGTGATGCCATTTTTGATATCATCAAAATTGATGTTAAATCTATGTCTTTAGCTATTTTAGCTAGGAGAGCTTTGTGGTTTAAATCTTGGAATGCTGACATGGTATCTAAGTCTAGATTACTATCTCTTTCTTTCCAAGGTAATAAGTTATTTGGTTCTCAGTTGGATTCAATTATTTCAAATGTTACTGGGGGGAAGGGAGTTTTTTTGCCTCAGGATAAAAGACCTAAGGGTAAATCTAAAGCTTCTAACCGTTTTCATTCCTTTCGACAAAATAAGGAACAGAAACCTAATCCTTCCCCCAAAGAATCTGGTTCCAATTGAAAACCTTCTTCAAGTTGGAATAAATCCAAACCATTTAAAAAATCAAAGCCAGCCCCCAAGTCTGCATGAAAGTGCGGCCCTCATTCCAGCTCAGCTGGTAGGGGGCAGATTAAGATTCTTCCAAGGAATTTGGGCAGATTCTGTCCAAAATCAATGGATTCAAAGTTTTGTCTCTCAAGAGTACCGAATAGGATTCAGAGTAAGACCTCCTGTGAGAAGATTGTTTCTATCATGCATCCCAGCAAATCCAGTAAAGGCTCAGGCTTTCCTGAAGTGTGTTTCAGATCTGGAGCTTTCAGGGGTAATTATACCAGTTCCGTTTCAGGAAAAGGGTCTGGGGTTTTATTTAAATCTATTCATTGTCCCAAAGAAAGAAAATTCATTCATGCCAGTTCTGGATCTGAAAATTTTGAATCGTTACGTAAGAGTGCCAACTTTCAAAATGGTGACTATAAGGACTATTCTGCCTTTTGTTCAGCAATGGCATTATATGTTCACAATAGACTTACAGGATGCATATCTTCATATTCCGATTCATCCAGATCATTATCAGTTTCTGAGATTCTCTTTTCTAGACAAGCATTACCAATTTGTTGCTCTTCCATTTGGCCTAGCAACAGCTCCAAGAATCTTTTCAAAAGTTCTCAGTGCCCTACTCTCTGTAATCAAAGAATGGGGTATTTCTGTGTTTCCTTATTTGGACGATATCTTGGTACTAGGGACAAGAGAAGATTAAAATTGGTTTTAGCTTGTCGGAACCTTAAGTCTCAATCATTCCCTTCAGTAGCTATGTGCATGGAAGTTTTAGGTCTCATGACTGCAGCATTGGACACGATCCCCTTTGCTTGTTTTCACATGAGACCTCTCCAGTTTTGTATGCTGAACCAGTGGTGCAGGGATTATACAAAGATATCACAATTAATATCCTTTAATCCCAATGTTCGACTATCTCTGACTTGGTGGTTAGATTACCATCATATAATTTTAGGGGCCTCTTTTGTTCATGCAACCTGGACTGTAATCACAACAGATGCAAGTCTTTCAGGTTGGGGAGCTGTCTGAGGATCTCTGACAGCACAAGGGGTTTGGAAATCTCAAGAGGTGAGATTAGCAATCAATCTGTGCAATTTTCAGGGCTCTTCAGGTTTGGCCTCTGTTGAAGAGAGAAGCTTTAATTTGTTTTCAGACAGACAATATCACAACTGTAGCATATGTCAATCATCAGGTTGGGGGTGGGACTCACAGTCCCCAAGTTATGAAATAAGTATCTCGGATACTTGCTGGGTGGAATCCAGTTCCTGTCTAATTTCTGCAGTTCATATCCCAGGTATTGA
The DNA here is from genome assembly GCF_027579735.1 of Bombina bombina. Taxonomy (NCBI): domain Eukaryota; kingdom Metazoa; phylum Chordata; class Amphibia; order Anura; family Bombinatoridae; genus Bombina; species Bombina bombina. The sequence continues at coordinate 327,853,083 of NC_069505.1, read as the reverse complement.
CAATTGGGAAGAGGATTATCTCAGTCGTCAGAGTGGTCCGTCCATCCGGATGTGTTTTCTCAGATTGTTCGGATGTGGGGTCTTCCAGAAATAGATCTGATGGCTTCTCATCTAAACAAGAAACTTCCCAGATACCTGTCCAGGTCCAGGGATCCTAAGGCGGAAGCAGTAAATGCGTTGACAGTTCCTTGGTGTTACAAACCTGCTTATATTTTCCCGCCTCTAGTTCTTCTTCCAAAAATGATCTCCAAAATCATCATGGAACAATTGTTTGTGTTGCTGGTAGCTCCAGCATGGCCTCACAGGTTTTGGTATGCAGATCTTGTTCGAATGTCTAGTTGCCATCCTTGGCCACTTCCATTAAGGCTAGACCTTCTGTCTCAAGGTCCGTTTTTCCATCAGGATCTCAAATCATTTAATTTGAAGGTATGGAAATTGAACTCCTAGTGCCTAGTCATAGAGGTTTCTCTGACTCAGTGATTAATACTACGTTACAGGCTCGTAAATCTGTTTCTAGAAAGATTTATTATTTCATGGTGTTTCTAGAATTTTACAGTTTCATCAGGATGGTTTGGATAAGGGTTTGTCTGCAAGTTCCTTGAAGGGACAATTCTCTGCTCTTTCTTTTTTATTTCACAGAAAGATTGCTAAGCTTCCTGATACTCACTGTTTTGTACAGGCTCTGGTCCGTATCAAGCCTGTCATTAAATCAATCTCTCCTCCTTGGAGTCTTAATTTGGTTTTGAATGCTTTACAAGCTCCTCCATTTGAGCCTATGCATTCTGTGGACATTAAACTACTTTCTTGGAAAGTGTTGTTCCTTTTGGCCATCTCTTCTGCTAGAAGAGTTTCTGAATTATCTGTTCTTTCTTGTGTATCTCCTTTTCTGATTTTTCATCAGGATAAGACGGTTTTGCGGACTTCATTTAAATTCTTACCTAAGATTGTGAATTCTAACAACATTAATAGAGAAATTGTTGTCCCTTCTTTTTTTCCTAATCCTAAGAATTCTTTGGAGAGATCCTTAGATTCTTTGGATGTGGTAAGAGCTTTGAAATATTATGTTGAAGCTACTAAAGATTTGAGGAAGACTTCTAGTCTATTTGTTATCTTTTCTGGTTCTAGGAAAGGTCAGAAGGCTTCTTCCGTTTCCTTGGCATCTTCGTTAAAGCTTTTGATTCATCAAGCTTATTTGGAGTTGGGTCAAGCCCCGCCTCAGAGAGTTACAGCTCATTCTACTAGATCAGTCTCTTCTTCGTGGGCTTTTAAGAATGAAGCTTCAGTTGACCAGATTTGCAAAGCAGCAACTTGGTCTTCTTTGCATACATTTACTAAATTTTACCATTTTTATGTATTTGCTTCTTCGGAAGCAGTTTTTGGTAGAAAAGTTCTTCAGGCAGCTGTTTCAGTTTGATTCTTCTGCTTATGTTTTAAGTTTTTTTCTTTCATTTATGAAAAAACTTATTTTTTTGGTTGTGGATTTAATTTTTTTTCAGTGGAAAATGGCTGTTTTTATTTTACTTTTGCCAATTACATGAAAGAAAACAACATAATTTATGTAAGAACTTACCTGATAAATTAATTTCTTTCATATTGGCAAGAGTCCATGAGGCCCACCCTTGTTATGGTGGTTATGCTTTTTTTGTATAAAGCACAATTATTTCCAAATTCCTTTGTTGATGCTTTTTACTCTTTTCTTTATCATCCCACTACTTGGCTATTCGTTAAACTAAATTGTGGGTGTGGTGAGGGGTGTATTTATAGGCATTTTGAGGTTTGGGAAATTTTGCCCCTCCTAGTAGGATTGTATATCCCATACGTTACTAGCTCATGGACTCTTGCCAATATGAAAGAAATTAATTTATCCGGTAAGTTCTTACATAAATTATGTTTTTTCAGCGCATCTGGGCAGCTGTCCCCACTATCAGACAGACCAGGAGCAAGCTACATTGAGTGTAATGGCGCAATTGGGCCGGGCTGTGACTAGAAAGCTGCCCAGATGCGCTCAGGGGGAAAACCAGACCCTCTCAGTAGAGCAAGAGCGGCGGTCTGAAAAACCCTCTTTTCTAATTAAATTTCAGCAGCAAAATTATGTTGCATAAAGTTTGCACTAAGATAATGTTATATAATTCTGCACTATGTGCAGAATTATATAACTTTATTGTCTAGGTTTACTGCCCCTTTAAGCTATATTTCACTCCAAAGAGTTAGCTTGTGATTGGTTGTTCCTAACATAGGTCTTTATTTCTCAAAAAGGTGGGCGGATGAGGTTTGCTTTCGCCCTCGTTCGCCCGGCTAGGCAGCAGGTGGGCAGCATCCACTGCCTGTTTTTAACATTGCACAAGCCGCAGCTTCTGCAATGTTGACTCCCACTCGCGCACAGTCAATTAATAATCCCAATCGAATCAGGATGATTAAAATCTGCAGAACTTTAGGTAGCAAAGAGGTTAAGTAGCAACGGTCTTAAGACTGCAAGCCTGAAACACTGAGGCGCCAAAGTTGCTCTTGCAGCTTCATAAATGGAGTCCATAGGGCTCTTGTCATTGGCTGACCAGATGTGTTGAACTACTTCCCAGTAGTGCATTGCTGCTCCGGAGCCAACCTTAACTATAACTTTGGAGACGTTAAACACATAGTTATATACAAGCAATGTTGCAATAATAATATGCTTTACCACTTTAGAGCAATTTGTTTTTATGCTTTTAGTTCATTTTTTGTCCTTTTACATTACAATATGAATGGTAAAATTATATACTACTCTCTTGTTTTTATAAAGCTTAAAAAAAATGAGGTATATTTATGATTTTATAAATGCGTTTGAGTTATAGCGGCACACAAGCATATTTTAACACGCAGGAAGAAAATCTAATAATATCATTGTGTAGACTGCCGTGCAGTCTGGTTTATAATTACACAATTATATTAACAAGCAGAATTCTGACTCCTGTATAAGAATAGTCAAGTGAATAATAATATCACAAAAACAATTATATGGATGAATATTATCCAGCATTAATGAACTTATGACATCACAAATTGTTATTTATGTAGTGCCATTTCTAATGGAGAAATTAAATTGAAACACCTTTAGAATTTGACAGAATATACAGTGCATAGGCACCCAGCATATTTTTTGTTCAAAAGAATTTCTCATTTACTTCCACTGTGTATTAACATCAAGTTTTGTATTTGGATATTTACATTAACAACAAAGGGCTCCATGTACTAAGCGGCGAGTGGACAGCTTCTCAACTTGCAAAGCTATCCGCCCGCCTTTGCTGCACATCTGTTGATCCGCTTGCCCATATCTATCATTACACACTCATCGGAGTGTGTAATGCCTGCCCCTTCATTCATGCGACCAATTGCGCAACTGAAGGGGCTGACAATCGCCGAGGACAAGCGAGCTCTCTGTGATTTTCCCTCGCCACCTCAGAGGTGGCGTAGGATGTAAGAAGCAGTGGTCTAATGACCCCTGCTTATTACATTGCAGGAAGCAGGCTCGCATATGCGAACCTGCCCCGCAAGGGCTCCGGAGCAGCTTTCGCTGCTTTGTACATGGAGCCCAAAGTATCCTAATAATTTTAATATGGAAAATTATGTAATAAATTATTGGAAACCATAAGCAACAATAAGTATGATTTATTGATAATTCAGCATTTAAAGGAATAGTAAAAACCAAAAATGTTATTGTTTAACAAGATAGATAATCCCTTTATTTACCATTCCCCAGTTTTGCATAACCAACACTGTTATAGAAATATACTTTTTACCTCCAGAATTACCTTGTATCTAAACTTCTTCTGACTGCTTCCTTATATCAGATATTTTGACAGACGTGCATTTAGTGCTGACTCTTAAATACATTCACGTGCATGACCATAGTTTTAAGTATATGAAACACATGAACTAACGCCCTCTAGCTGTGAAAAACTGTCAAATGCATTCAGTTGAGAGGTGGCCTTCAAGGGCTTTGAAACTAGCATATGAGCCTACCTAGGTTTAGCTTCATACAAAGAATAACACAAGAACAAAGCAAATATGATAATAAAAGTAAACTAGAAAGTTTTTAAAGTTACATGCCCTTTCTGAATCATGAAAGTTAATTTGTACTTTACTATCCCTTTAATGAATTTTAGTGCATTGCATCTAATTAGCAAGCATTATATTATTAGCATCATAAGGGGTTAAGTGGGAGTGACTGGTGGTAGCTTTGATTGTGCACTATAAATTTAACTACATCTGTATAATACTATAATATAATAGTCTTTAAACAAGGTCATTTAAAGGTCTTTTGAAATGTGACAAAACAGGGATATTAATTTTGTTTCCACAAAATGAGTACACAAACAAATGTAACCCGAAAATTAATAAATACTGACAAAATTGATCAGCATTCATTCATTTACTTTACATGGTTAAAATACTTACCTTTTGCATGCTGGAGAGGTGCTCTAATCCATTTCTCTTCTTCACAGAGCCCGACCATGCTAATAGAAAGCTTAGCAAAATGGCTCCCAGAGCCTGCACCAAAAGAGAAGGCTCTTTAGACTCTGTGAAGAAGAGGACTGGGTTAGCGTAGCTCTCCAGCATGCTAAAGCTAGGTATATAGCTACAAGTGACCTTTTTTCACCTTCAGCTTTGGAACATTTTACGTTTGTTTAACTAAAACAAATGCAAATGTTCTAAGAATATTCAGTAGTCGTTTTGTTTAAAACAAAATGAATACCTAACAGTGCAGCCAATGAATATTCAGGGAAACTAATCTCCCCGAATATTCGTTCTGAAAAATTTGGCTGAACCAAATTTGTCACAGCTGCACATGTCTACTGAAAGGGATGCATACATTAAAACAGAACTCGCAAAATTTTGAAATGTAAAAATCGTACGAAACGAATGAATTAATTTTTAAAGAAAAATATGTATTAAAAAATTGTGATGTTAAAAAATCATAACAAAATAGTTCTGCAAAAATCAGATTTTATGACAATCTTAAATATTTTTTTGAAAGTATGCAAGAAATGAAAAATTGTTTAGGGAAAACAGTGTAAATTGTAATAAAACTGCACATGCTGTGAAATTCAAAACAGTACGAAATTCAATACGTATTATTTTCCATATTGTAAAATGAGATTCCCCTCTTCTGCTAGTTAGCTGTGACATCCCATGGGAGAAGCTCTGCCGTTTTGTTTTTTATTATTTTCCCCTTGCAGATCCCGCTGACTCCTTTGTTTTAGTAAGTCCAAACAACTTTAGTGGTTGTACAACTGTTTTCAGGCAGATTAAACTAAATGCAGATAACCATGCATTTTTCTTTTATGTTAGCCTCTGTCTGATACCATTGCTCCTATAGGTGGCGCTAAGTGTTTTTCACAAGTGTTTTTTTTTGATTGATTGAACATTTGTACATTATTGACACACGTTTGCAATGAGAAAAAGTTCAACCCTTTCTGTACAATAAAAACTTTATTAATGGCATAACAGACTTTAAACTCAAATACTTTTACATTCAACGAATCAACAATTTTACACTTGTCAAGTAAAACACAACAAAACAAAAATGTTTTATTTGAATAGTTTAAAATACACTTTATTAATTGTCTATTATTGCGCTCATAACAGTATCAAATACAATTATTCAACATACAGTACTTATTTACAAACAGCTTGTGCAATTATGGCACAACTGATTGTAAATGCTTCTCTGGGATCCCCTTTGTTCAGAAATAGCAGACATATATGGATTTTGCATTTTTTTTTTATTATAATTAGAAGGCCGCTAAATGCCGCTGCGCAACACACTTGTATAATGCTCAGCAGTGATGGGGTAAATTAGGTAGCTTGTGGGGAGCTTGAAGTGTTAATTTTAGCTTTAGTGTAGAGATCAGCCTGCCACCTGACACATCTCCCCCCTTGATCCCTCCCAAACAACTCTCATCCCTCCCCCACCACACAATTGTCCCCGCCTTCTGAAGTACTGGCAGAAAGTCTGTCAGTACTAAAATAAAAGGATTTTTTTCATTTTTTTAAATAAATATATATTCTGTTGTGTAGGATCCCGCCTTAGAGCCCCAACCTCATTGACCCCACCCCCCAAGAGCTCTCAAACCCTCCCCCCACTAACTTTTCTCCACCATTTTGGGTACTGGCAGCTGTCTGCCAGTTCCCACTCTGCATTTAAATGTTGTTGTTTTTTAATTAAATTAAATAAACCTCTATTTTGCTGTAGTGTAGCTGCACCCCTCCAAACCCTACTCCCTCCCCCTCCCAGACCTATTTTTAAAATGATTTCCCCCCTCCTCTCCCACCCACCACCCTCTCCCACCACTTCAAAATAAAAAATGGCACGATTGCGGGTGCACACACGTGCACCCAACACACTTGTGCTTATAATAACAGGCACAAGATATACTATTACCAGACATTAAGGTATATAAGGAGGATCTGCTACTCCAATCAGGAGCATTCTCTTGAAAAAGTTCCCACGTTGTGGAACGAAACGGCCACCGAGACGTAACTATCACCTAGAACAGGTGAATCCAACAGGTGACTTGCAGGAGAAACAAACCAGAGTGCTTACAGCTAAAACACGCTGAACAGACAAGCCCGTAAACAATTTGTGATAATTTTTATTGTGTAATTAAACTCTTTTTTTTTTTCTAAAAACTTCTCACTTGAGTCCAGTTGCGTTTTTCCTTCCATGTTTTTCAGCATTGTCCGTTATTGCACTCATAATAGTTTCAAATAATGTTATTCAACATACAGTACTTGTTTTCCATAGGGCTGTACAAACATGTTGAAGCCTCCACTGTTCACAGCAGATGAACTGCTTATTATAATTTTTACAAATTTAGAAAGGAGACAGTGTAACCCCCTATAATAAAAAAGACAGGGAATCAAGTACTCTTTTCATCATTTTTTATAGAATTTTTGTAATGTCAATTAATAATTACAAAAAATCATAATAGAGACATTTTCTATGCACCAAAAACAATACATAAACCAAAATTGGTGATGATACAAACAAAAATCAATAAACAGTGAAATGTTAACTTAGAGAAAGAAATAAAAACAAAAAGAGAAAAAAGAAATTTGTGACGTCACAGGGAGATTGAAGGGGAACACGGGGAGATCGTTATTGAAGGGGAAGTCATGGACCTGCAACACCTTTCCAGAGGGCAGCCCCAACTTCATAGAAGGGAAATGCTGTCATGGAATGTTTAGGATCTATGCAGTCTCTTACTCACCCTGAAATTTTAGATAAGCCCACTTCAAATACAATTGTTCCAAGAGTATAATAGAACAATGAATAGGGTAAGTACAGCACTGAACATCAATATGTACTAAACTAGCTGCATATAAACAATGTAACCCTATATATCAATTAGATGATCTTGAAAGGTTGTGTATTAAACCAGAGGCACTGCTTCATGCATGATTAGATGGTAGGGATGGGCGAATGTGTTTATATCCGAATTCGAATGTTAGAATGAATGTTATTGTAGAAATTTGATTTACATAATAGAATGTTGATAAGAACGAATATTCTTAAAAATTCGATTTTCGAATGTTATTTACAGTTTTCGAATGTCACATTCGAATTCGAATGTCACATTCGAATTCGAATGTCACATTCGAATATCACATTCAAATTCAAATATTACATTTAGAAAACACAATTGTAGACTAGAAACATTATTTTGAATGTCACATTCAAATCGAATATCACATTCAAATCGAATTTCACATTCGAATTCGAATATTACATTTATAAAACACAGTATTAGACTAGAAATACTATTTCGAATTTGAATGTCACATTCAAATTGAATATTATTTAAAACACAGTATTAGGCTAGAAATACTATTTCAAATTCGAATGTGACATTCGAATTCGAATGTAGCATTCAAATTCGAATATTACATTTATTAAACACAGTTTTAGACTAGAAATACTATTTCAAATTTGAAATACTATTTCAAATATTACATTTCAAAATTGAATGAATACATAGCTAAACATTCTATTATTCGAACGAATATTTTCGAATTTTATTGAAAAATTCGAAACGAAAATTCGAAAATAGAATGTTAGAATGTTATATAAACATTCAAAATTCTATTAGAACGAACAAATGTATCAAAATTCGTTTTAAATTTCGAATTTTTAGAAACATTCGCCCATTTCTATTAGATGGCAAAATCAAAGTATGTGATTCCATTTGTATAAGCCAGATAACATAGTACATGTTCCCAATAATGCTGAAAACACACCTATGCAAAGTTCTTAAGCATCCTGCAACATTTTACTTTAAGGGATTTGTCAACAGACCAAGCCGTATGAAGCATCAGTGTTCATGACTTATACATTAGTAATGCAAAGCTTCCAATGTTAATATTGCACAAGCGACATATAAACAATCCAGCACACCAATATGCATTGTAGACGCTAGTTCAAGGTAAAGCTGTGGGTGTGCTGTGAGTAACAGTGTGTGCAATTAGTAGCGATGTAGCAGATAAGTTGTGATCATAATGGAAACAACCGATGGCTGGTAATATTTACAATCCTTCCCCATGATAAATGCACTCAACGGTAAGGAATAACTCTGCTCACATACCTAGGTGCAAAGTAGTCATGAGTGGGCCAAACAAACAATAGCGGTCTCTCCCAAAGCCGTGCACAGCATGCGTGAAGTCACGTGATGTGGCCTACACGTGTTTCATCCCCAATGTCTTTCGGGGCTTCCTCAGGGCTAGCTAACAGGTGAAAAAGCAGCTCTATTTATGAGAACAAAAAAAAACGCCCCTTAGAATGATGAACGTACATGGAAACAACAAATACAAAATAAATACTTAATATCCAATATTAACAATACATAATTCATGCAAATGGTGTTTAGAATACTTACGGCTAGATTTAGAGTTCTGTGTTAGGGTTAAAAAGCAGTGTTAAGGGGTCCTAATGCTACTTTTTAATGCCCGCTGGTATTTAGAGTCAGGCAGGAAAGGGTCTACCGCTCACTTTCTTTCCGCGACTCGAGGCTACCGCAAATCCCCTTACGTCAATTGCGTATCCTATCTTTTCTATGGGATTTGCCTAACGCTGGTATTACGAGTCTTGGAAGAAGTGAGCGGTAGAGCCTCTACCGACAAGACTCCTACCGCATTTAAAAGTCAGTAGTTAAGATTTTTATGGGCTAACGCCGGAACATAAAGCTCTTAACTACAGTGCTATAAAGTACACTAACACCCATAAACTACCTATGAACCCCTAAACCGAGGCCCCCCACATCGCAAACCCTATAATAAAAAAATGTAACCCTAATCTGCCGCTCCGGACACCGCCGCAACCTACATTGTAGCTATGAACTCCTAATCTGCTGTCCCTAACATCGGCGACACCTATATTATATTTATTACCCCCTAATCTGTCCCCCCCAATGTCGCCGCCACCTACCTACACTTATTAACCCCTAATCTGCCGACCGGACATCACCGCCACTATAATAAATGTATTAACCCCTAAACCGCCGCACTCCCGCCTCGCAAACACTATAATAAATTGTATTAACCCCTAATCTGCCCTCCCTAACATCGCCGCCACCTACCTACAATTATTAACCCCTAATCTCCCGCCCCCAACGTAGCTGCTACTATAATAAAGTTATTAACCCCTAAACCTAAGTCTAACCCTATCACCCCCCTAAGTTAAATATCATTTAAATAAAATGAAATAAATTTACTATAATTAAATAAATTATTCCTATTTAAAACTAAATACTTACCTATAAAATAAACCCTAATATAGCTACAATACAACTAATAGTTACATTGTAGCTATTTTAGGATTTATATTTATTTTACAGGCAACTTTGTATTTATTTTAACTAGATACAATAGCTATTAAATAGTTATTAACTATTTAATAGCTACCTAGTTAAAATAATTACAAAATTACCTGTAAAATAAATCCTAACCTAAGTTACAAATACACCTAACACTAGACTATCAATCAATTAATTAAATACATTACCTACAATTAGCTAAACTAAAATACAATTAAATAAACTAAACTATAATACAAAATCAAACAAACACTAAATTACATAAAATAAAAAAATACAAGAAGTTTAAACTAATTACACCTAATCTAAGCCCCCTAACAAAATAAAAAAGCCCCCCAAAATAATAAAATGCCCTCCCCTATCCTAAATTACAAAGTAATCAGCTCTTTTACCAGCCCTTAAAAGGGCTTTTTGTGGGGCATTGCCCCAAAGTAATCAGCTCTTTTACCTGTAAAAAAAAATACACGATTATGGGGAATCGATGAATATAACCCCTCAACGTCAAGGGAGACCAAAAGTGTGTTTTCTTCAACAGTCAATTGATCTAATTTCTAAGATTAGATGTGTCTTTTAAATAAGTTGGCAATGTTGGTACAAAAGGTTTTAAAAAATTGTCAACATAAGTGCCAATATTTTCAGTTAAGCTGCCAATACTTGAAATGATCAGACGGCCTGGGGGATTAGTAGAATTTTTATGGACCTTTGGTAAAATATAAAAATTTGACAAAATGGTCGAATTTGGGGTATATATAGTCATGCTCTTTAATGGTAATTAAACCATCCAACTTAGCCTGATTAAGTTTAAACAAAAGCTCTGTCTGGATTCTCTCAATGGGATTAAACCTAAGGCACTCATACTGGTCTTTGTTGCTAAATTGGCGTTGTACTTCCTTTATATATATATATATTGATTCATTAAGCAACACCAAGTTCCCACCCTTATCCACCATTTTTATGACTAAATTTGGGGCATTTCTTAGATCATTAAGAGCTTTTCTTTCGACTGGGCAGAGGTTATCATTAACAATCCCTGTAAACGGCATTCTGTCTAAATCTCTCTCAATTGCTTGGACAAAGAAAAGGACAGCTGGGACTAAAGAGAGAGGAGGCATGTATTTTGATTTAGACCTAAAATTTGTATGTACTTTAATCTCAGAATCAAGATTCCCTTAATTTTCTCCACCATCAATTAATAGTGAATTCAAGGTATCCAGAGTATCAACATCTGATAGGTCCAAATCAGTAATTTTTTTATCTACTACTATTCTCTTCAAAATTTGTAAAATGACTAGTTTTCTTGCAAATAAATTCACATATTTTAAAAAAATGAACTTATCTAAAGAATTGGAAGGACAGAATGATATCCCTTTCTTTAAAAGGCTTATATGAGCTAAATTCAGGGGGAAAGAGGACACATTCACAATTTGAAGATCATCCCCCACTTTCTCTGGGGTATCATTAATCAGAAATCTCTTCTGCTTTCCCTCCTTGTTTTCATTCTCCAATATTGTTGAGGTGATGGTATCCCCTGCGAATGGTCCCTCCCTGCCCCTCTCCCTCTAAAATCTGTATTGTTTCTGTCTCCTTCTCTTCTTACCTCCCCTGAACTTCCCCCTCCAGTAAAACCTTTGCTATTTTTTTGACTGTGACACATCTCCTTCAACATCAGAATTATCAGTGCCTGAATCATAAAACCCTTTAATCTGTACATATGAATAGACTTTATCCTTGTTATATTCCTCCTGATCTCTAAATAACTTTCAACATTTTCTTATTTTAATATCTGAGATTAGCCTCTCAACATGTTCTTTTACTTCCTCATTGAGTTTAGAAAATTTGGAGTCATTCTCAAATTTATTAACAGTTTTAAGAATCTCTTCTACTTGTTTTTTAATCTTATCCAATTTTCACTTGTTTTTCTTGACCATCATATCCATTAAATCAATGGAACAGGCTGAAAATTTGTCATTCCAACCCTCCATGAAATTATCCTCATCATCCTCATCTTTTTCTCGGTAATTCTGACCTGGATCCAGTTTTAGTCTTAGACCTCGGGGAACAATCTTTTTATTTATATAATTCTCCAAGCTAGAAGTTTCTGCTCTAACCTTGACCTGCTTTGTCAAAAGTTGTTTATATTTCTTAAAAGCATTGAAAATATTACTTTCATTACGACTATCATCCTTTGTTTGTGTTAAATATGTTTATTTTTTTATTAAAATATTTAGAAAGGAAATTTTGGTTTATGTATTGTTTTTGGTGCATAGTTATTTCTGTGAGAAAATGTCTCTATTATGATTTTTTTTTATTATTAATTGACATTACAAAAATTCTATAAAAAATGATGAAAAGAGTACTTGATTCCCTGTCTTTTTATTATAGGGGGTTACAATGTCTCCTTTCTAAATTTGTAAAAATTATAATAAGCAGTTCATCTGCTGTGAACAGTGGAGGCTTCAGCATGTTTGTATAACAAAAATTCTTTAGCTATATAAAATTATGAAAAGAGTGCTTGATTCCCTGTCTTTTTTATGATAGTGGATTACACTGCCTTTCCTTTCTAAGGGCTCCATGTACTAAGCCGTCAATTCATCCGTCATTTTAGACGCGGCTAAACTCGCCGTTACTCGCCGCGGGCGAAATGGTGTCCGCTGTAGCTATGTACTAATAATCCCACAATAAATAGACACGTCTAGCCCGCCGCGAGCAGTGGCGGAATATTGATAAATTTGACGCCTCGCTCGCCGCGACTAAGCTGATGTACTTAACTTTCAGTTGAATTGTCTGGCCAATTGTTAACACGTGACATGTAAGGTGTCATGAACGTCATAGTAGTCGCGGGAATAGAATTTTGCTCCTATAAATGTACAACTTTTCTAAACAACTTTATTATTGTTCCAAAATTTTTGGAGAGTAATTTCAGAGCGCTCGTTTTTGTGATCTTTATTTACAATTTCGATATGGCTTCATCTGGATCTGATTCATCTGTCTTCTAGCCCGGATTTGCATCAAACGGAGAATAAACAAAAACAGAATTCTCTCCATAGCTGCTGAAATGAACAATGTAAGTACAATGCTGATATTACTGCCTTTTATATATGTATAGACTGGCGTCTAGATTGGCTTTCCTATTGTTTTGTACCTTGCCCGCCACCTAAAAGGTGGCGAGGCAAAAATAACGAGGTGGGGGCGGAGATTGACGCGAGCGGACAAATAGATTTTTTAGTACATTCATTTTTGGCGAGTTGGTGGTCAAATGTGTCTAATTACAGTAAAAAATGGAGAGGTAGCGAGGTATGGCGGATAAGTACTCTCGCAATTTTAAAGATGCGAGTTTTTACATAATTGACAGCTTTGTACATATCAGTTTGTGAGTTTTGACGCGAGATTTGTTGCGGGTAGCTCGCTGACTGCTTAGTACATGGAGCCCTAAATTTTTTAATATAATACTTGTGTATGGGTCTGTACCACTTCCTTTTAAAAGGATGTTATACACATATATACATATAGCATACAACAGTGGTATTAATCTTTGACTCTCCTCCAAAGTTTGCATGAACTGTTTATTATAGTTTAGGAAAGCATCTGTCCATTCCATAAACATATTGGCAGGGTAATAGGCATCCAGCAAGACAGATGAGACTGAACAGTGTACGAAATGTTAAGGCTGATGTTAAAGGGACACTGTACCCAAAATTTTTCTTTCATGATTCAGATTGAGCATGAAATTTTAAGCAACTTTCTAATTTACTCCTATTATCAAATTTTCTTCATTCTCTTGGTATCTTTATTTGAAATGCAAGAATGTAAGTTTAGATGCCGGCCCATTTTTGGTGGACAACCTGGGTTGTCCTTGCTGATTGGTGGATAAATTCATCCACCAATAAAAAAGTGCTGTCCAGAGTACTAAAACCAAAAAAAAGCTTAGATGCCTTCTTTTTCAAATAATGATAGCAAGAGAACAAAGAAAAATTGATAATAGGAGTAAATTAGAAAGTTGCTTAAAATTGCATGGTCTTTCTGAATTACAAAAGAAAAAAAATTGGGTACAGTGTCCCTTTAAAGTGATATAGCTATCTGCTTAGGAGGGCAAAAGAGTATTATAAATTGATAAGGGGTCTTATTGCTGCTTGTATGTCATTAATCTAATAAATGTGCTCCAAATAAGATGCATATTATTTTTTTTTCATTTATAACTGTGTTAACTATTAACAATTTTTTCACAAAATATTAAAATAATTAAATTAATATATGTTTTTCTATCTATCTATCTATCTATCTATCTATCTCTATCTATCTATCTATCTATCTATCTATATATCATCTCTCTCTACCTATCTATAAATCTAGTTATCTAATTATATTTATCAAAATAAACTATATACAAATAAAATGTTGGAAAATAACTATCTTCCTATCCATTTATCAACATAACTATCTCTGGGCAAGATTACAAGTATAAGAGACAAAAACACTTCCAGTCCGGCTCCACTCTTGGGTAAAAGATACATTTCTTTATTTGAATAAGTAAAATCACAGCCAAAATTAAGATGCACAGCAAGTGTGCAGCCGCGTAACCAGACTGCAGACTACAATTAAAAACAGCTGAGGCTACAACCAAAGGGGCTGTATGACGTCACTGATGCATTTCGGGAATTCCCCATAATCATAGATAGTCATACTACATTACCCCTACGCTTATATACCCTGTGTTCAAGCAATCAATCAAGCCTCACTTTAAAACATGCTACCATTTTGATACATTCAAATAGAAACATATGATATTTGAATAAATAAGCAACATTGTCTATAAAGATATAACAGTGTATCTTATTGTATTTGTAACTCTGTCTCCTTCTTTTCATTTAATATTATTATTTCCATGTACATATACATATTATAGGTAATAGGAGAGGACATGTAAGTACATCTTAATAGGCAGAAAACACATTGTGATAGGCAAAAAAGAGCAGCTTAGGAAGAAGGAGGAGGTTAAATCACTATGTCCATATATCTTACTGACGATATTTTACTGCCACAATTTTATACTGCTATCTACCCAAAAGAGGAAAACTATATGTGTGTATGTATGTATATATATATATATATATATATATATATATATATATATATATATATATATATATATATATATATATTACTACTCGTATAACATAGAGACATTTTGTGATCCAAAAATGGTAAAGCTAGTATAAAGACATAGTGATCAAATTTGAATATTAAGAATGGGCACATTTACACTTCATATTTATAATATCTGATCCCCTTATGGTTAAAAATAATTTAATTATACTTTCTATGCAGCTTAGAGCAGAGTAGATAAGATGCAAACATCTCAAAGATTCTAAACATCTCCAAAAATATATTAATTACAAGTAGATATCACTCCCAATGGTTTATCAGGTCAAAAACCGAATTAAAGCCTTTTGGGCAGATTTGTCTGTAATTTAAAAATACAAAAGGCTTCTCAACAGTATAAGGGTTTAGTTCCGTCTCCTACACTTTTTGGACTTTTTCAATTATTTGCCACTTGAAAAAAGTTAAATCTTTACTATGGACATGAATAAAATAACTAGAAAGTGCTGAACATTATTTTCCATTCTCAATTTTTGTAAGAAGTTCTCTTTTTCTTGATCTCACCACCCTTGTGGTGAGACCAACGTACTGCATCTTACATTCTACACAAGCGACCAAATATACTACATAACTCATTGAACAATTTACACATTGTAATGTTACATATTTGTGACCTGTAGAGTATGAATCAAACTTGTTTGAGACCAATATATAATTACAAGCTTTTCGGTAGGAGCTCACACATCTATGGGTCCCATTATATCTTTGCCATGAGCTATTAGGTCCCCTAATTTTAGTGGGCAACTGTGTTGGTGACAGCATTTTACCTAATGTCACTACTCGTCTATATATCAGCTAAAAGTATTGGAAAATTTTTCCTATTTATCTGGCAGATTTTTGGATACTGATTGCTATAGCTAGTGACAAAAGTCATATACTGAGTACAATAATTTTCCTTTCTTGGTTTATCTATCAGAAGGCTGTCTCTATGGCAGTGATCCACTTGTTCCAATAAGAGAGCAAAGGAAGAGCGTTCGGCAGTATAAGTTTAAAACTTGACGTTTATTGAAAAAGTCACATAAAACCATGGTGGTCAAATAGCAATAAAAGTGAGAGCATGAGCACCTCAGGGTAGGCAAGCAGTGATCCACTTGTGTTCTAGCCCTTTTGATAATTATATTTGTATAACTTCTTTCCTTTAAATGTAATGTTAATTTATTGCATTCCTGTTCATATACTTCATTGTTACTACAGTTTTTCTTAATTCTTAGAAAATGATCTTTTGCAATTGCGAAAGGTACATGTTTCGGGTGGATACTAGTTGCACGAAGCAACACATTTTTAGCAATAGGTTTCCTATACAATTGGCTTTCAATTTGCCCAGATTTACCTATACGAGTTACATTTAAATGATTAATCTGTCGTTTATCATATTCCATTGTGAACTTCAGGCCTACATTATTCTTATACAGATATTCGACAAACAGTAGTGATTCTTCCTCTGTACCTGTCCAAATAAAAATCACGTCATCTATAAACCTTTTTTTTTACATAGTATAGAGTGGAGCCGGACTGGAAGTTATTTGTCTCTTATGTTTTCACATCCTCAAAGTTTTCCAAAGGGCTCATATGAGGTGAGGAGAGTTTGGCATAAGCCAGCTGCAAAGCGGCTCGTGATTGAGGAGGAGCTAAGTTTTTTAGACCTAAAGGGGGCATACTGGTTATACCAGAGACTGTGAATATATATATTAATGCTGATAAAAGAAGACAATTTGCCTGTATCTCTTTAAACCGGTTAAAGTTAAGACACATTATATGGTACATGTCCCGCCATAAACCTGATACTGTATTATACTTTAACACATTGAAGCTTTCTACAGAGCATGCAATATCACTCAAAAGCTATCCTCTTAAGTATAAGTGGGAAATTTTTCTGTTTTGCTGTGTTTGTCAAGATTATAAGTAACGCGTTATGAGTTTTCCTTGTCTGATGTGATCTTTTCGCAATCAATTCCCATTGTGCAGCTATTACAAGTCTTAAAAAATCGCGATTTTGTGCACATTTGACTTTTACGCAACAATCCTTTCTGTGCTCGAATAGCTGTAGTTAACAGTTTTGCACAACATAAACTACAAAAATACATTACAAAGTACAGTTACACTTATATTAACACTGTCTAATAGAAAAAATAGAAAAATGATTGCACACAATAGTTATAAGGGGTCAAGATCTCGGGTGTTAGAAAAAAAAACTTACACATGGATTTTACATTGACATACAGAGAAACATGGATTTATATGTATAGAGATATGTTTAACTATGGAGATAATGAAAATATTTTACATTACAATCTTATGCACATTAAACAATATCTCAGAAGTTTTTTCAAAGCGATAATCGCATATAGATCTCGAGATATCTAGACATATATATATATATATGTATATATACAGTATATACATATCTCGCTATATATAGGTATATCAGTCCAAAAATCATCACATATAGAGAGAAATATTTATTTAGAAATAAATAGAACATATTCCTTTGCAAAATCATTTTGGCAATATGAAATATTGACATTTTCATGTACACTTTTCAAGAAGAATACACCATGAGCTTTGCGCAATAGATTAGGGTTTTAGTGTTTTGTTTTGTTTTCTATTTGTCTTCTCCATTGACTTCTATGGGGAATACGTGAACATGCGCACAATTTGGCTGGTTGCGTTACGCGGCTTTACGCACATCGCAAAATAATGCGCAACCCCAAATGCAATAAAAGCCATAAAGCATGTGGAGTTTTCGCAACTGATTTACCACTCAACTTGTAATCTTGCTCTCTGTGTTTAAAGGGACAGTCTACTACAGAATTGATATTGTTTAAAAAGATAGATAATCCCTTTATTACCCATTCCCCAGTTTTGCATAACTAACACGGTTATATTAATATCATTTTTACCTCTGTGATTACCTTGTATCTAAGCCTCTGCAGATTGCCCCCTTATTTCAGTGCTTTTGACGAACCTTCATTTTATACAATTAGTGCTGACTTATAAATAACTCCATGGGACAGAGTACAATGTTATCTATATGGCACACATAAACCAACACTGTCTAGCTGTGAAAAACTATCAAAATGCACTAAGATAAAAGGCAGCCTTCAAAGGCTTAGAAATTAGCATATGAGCCGACATAGGTTTAACTTTCAACAAAGAATACCAAGGGAACAAACAAAATTTGAAGATAAAAGTAAATCAGAAGACGGGTACACTGTAGTCATAAAGGGATGAACATGGTCAGCAACAATACTCAGGTAGGCCGTGGCATTTATACAATGCTTAATTGGTACTAAGGGGCCCAAAGTGTTCCAAGAAAATATCCCCCACACCATTACACCACCACCTCCAGCCTGAACCGTTTACATTTAATTCTGACCCTACCATCGGAATGTTGCAGCTGAAATTGAGACTCATAGGACCAGGCAACATTTCTCCAATCCTCTATTGTCCAATTTTGGTGATCCTGTGCGAATTGTAGACCCAGTTTTCTGTTCTTAGCTGACAGGAGTGGCACTCTGTGTGGTCTTCTGCTGCTGTAACCAATCTGATTCAAAGTTCAACATGTTCTGCATTCAGAGATGGTATTCTGCATACCTTGGTTGTAACTAGTGGTTATTTGAGTAACTGTTGCCTTTCTATCATCTCAAACCAATCTGCCCATTCTCCTCTGACCTCTGATATCAACAAGGCATTTTTGTCCACATAACTGCAGCTAAGATATTTTCTCTTTTTAGGACCATTCTTTGTAAACCCTAGAGATGGTTGTGCGTGAAAATCCCAGTAGATCAGCAGTTTTTTAAATACTCAGACCAGCCCGTCTGGCACCAACAACCATGCCATGTTCAAAATCACATAAATCCCCTTTCTTCCCCATACTAATGCTCGGGTTGAACTTCAGCATGTTGTCTTCATCACATCTAGATGCCTAAAAGCATTGAGTTGCTGCCATGTGATTGGCCGATTAGCAATTTGTGTTACAAAGCAATTGAACAGGTGTACCGGTGAGTGTGTGTGTATATATATATATATATATATATATATATATATATATATATATATAATATATATATATTATAGATATGCATTTATTTTGTTACAAATGAAAATTCTTAATCAAAATTAGATATTTGTTACATTTTCACAAAGCAAATATCCGAATGAATACATCAACAAAATTTAAAGAAAACAAAAAAATACTGAGGAAATTTGTCAGTATTATTAATTTGTTTTCTTTAAATTACCTTTAAGGAGTTAAATACTTACCTATAGCGTGCTGGAGGGGCTTAGTGGAGTGACTTTCAAGGCCAGGGCTAAAAGAAAAGGTAATTTAGTGCAGGCCCTATGAGCTTCCATACTAAGCCTCCTATTTGTGTGGCTAGTGCTCTGTGAAGAAGAGGAGCGGGTAAGGGTGTCTATTGCGCTAAAGGTAGGTATAAAGCTACAGGTGAAGTTTTTGACCTATAGATTTGGAATGTAAATGTTCTATGAATATTCAGTATTTGCTTATATTCTATGAATATTCAGTATTTGCTTAGATAGATAGATCGGAAGATATAAAGATAGATAGATAGATAGATAGATAATATAATATAAAGAGAGAGATATATGTATATAAGTGCACACATACACTTGTATAATTTTGCATTATAAATACATTCACATTTTTAAAACACCTTAATAATTTAAGTATCGTCTCATGTTTTACCAATCACAAGAAAAAAAGGCTATTGGGTGTTAGACCGCTTTTTAAATGTTACCCTAAAGAGTGACTTTGCCTCACCACTCTTACCTATTAGCAAAAAGTAGAAGCGCTGAACCAGAAATGAACAATAGCTCGATAGCTTGTTCTCTGAAAAACTGCCACCCAGTAACAGCCTCTTTTTACACAATTGTACTTACAAAAAGAATGCATTTCCTAAATGTATCAGTCTGATCCTGATTGAGATCATAAAAGGACCTCTCTCACAGGAAGAGAAAACCTGCAGGTGCCTAGCTTATCTTTTCTTATACTGTGCAAGTAAGGAGCACGTTGTCTCTAGTTGTTCATCCCTGACTAGACAAAAGAAGGGTGAGACATCTATCATACAAACTATAACTCTAAACCAACAATCATCACATTCCTCTCTTTTTATTTTTACAGTGGGCTCAGCATCATATCAAGACAGAAGCCATGATTGATTCTGGTGCTTTTGGCATGTTTATTGATGATAAGCTTGTTAAAAAAAGTAAAATTCCTTGTGTGCCTAAGCAGACACCATTATATGTGAAAGTTATTGATGGTTCATATGTTCTTAAAGGTCCCATCACAAATCACACTGTCCCTCTCCTTGTATTCACTGTAGATGGCCATACAGTATTTTTGACATCATTCCATCCTCACTTGATCCAATAATATTAGGCCGCCCATGATTACAAAAACATAATCCCTTAATAGATTGGGTAAATAATATTCTTATATTTGAATCAACATATTGCAAATTCAAGTGTTATCCTCAAATATCCATCTCACACATAAAAAATGCCATACCCACAGTATACCACAATTTCTATGATGAATTTGACCTCAAAGAGGCTGAAAATGTACCACTGCATCACATATATAACTGCCCAATTGATACAGTACCAAGTGCCAATATTCCTTTCGTTAGGCTATATCCGTTATCTCAAAAAGAATTCCAAAATCTTCGTGAATATTTAGATGAAAATCTAAGAAAAGGTTTCATTCGGCCTTCAACCTTCCCAGCTACGGCAGGCATATTTTTTGTCACTAACAAAGATGGCTCTCTCAGACCCATTATTGATTATAGAGCCTTAAACTCTATTACCATAAAAAAATTGTTATCCCCTTCCACTCATTCCCAAACTTCTTGAATGATTAAATGAAGCTACCGTATTTACCAAATTAGACTTAAAAGGATCTTACAATCTCATTAGCTGATGAGTGGAAAACTGCATTTAGGACCCACTATGTTGTATTTGAATAGAAGGTTATGCCATTTTGGCTCTGTAATGCCCCTGCTACATTTCCATTCTTAAAGGTTTGATGGATATCTGTGTTATCATTTATTTAGATGTTATATATATATATATATATATATATATATATATATATATATATATATATATATACAGGGAGTGCAGAATTATTAGGCAAATGAGTATTTTGACCACATCATCCTCTTTATGCATGTTGTCTTACTCCAAGCCGTATAGGCTCGAAAGCCTACTACCAATTAAGCATATTAGGTGATGTGCATCTCTGTAATGAGAAGGGGTGTGGTCTAATGACATCAACACCCTATATCAGGTGTGCATAATTATTAGGCATCTTCCTTTCCTTTGGCAAAATGGGTCAAAAGAAGATACAACCTTCCTAATAATTCTGCACTCCCTGTATGTATATATATATATATATATATATATATATATATATATATATATATATATATATATATATATATATATATATATATACTACAAAGATTAAAAATAACACATTCAACGCATACACTGGGTCTTAGCCAGACTATGGGACCACAGGTTATATGCAAAATTGGAAAAAAATGTCAGTTTCATGTGAAAACCATAAAATTCCTTGGATATGTAATATCTTCTAATGGTATTCAAATGGATCCAGAAAAGTCTCAGCAATCACAACATGGCCAAGACCAACTTCAGTTAGATCATTACAAAGATTCTTAGACTTCGCCAATTTTTATAGAAAGTTTATTTATAACTTTTCTACCATTGTAAAGCCACTTACGAGATTAACTAGCAAAAAAACAAAGATTAATTTACAGGGAGTGCAGAATTATTAGGCAAATGAGTATTTTGACCACATCATCCTCTTTATGCATGTTGTCTTACTCCAAGCTGTATAGGCTCGAAAGCCTACTACCAATTAAGCATATTAGGTGATGTGCATCTCTGTAATGAGAAGGGGTGTGTTCTAATGACATCAACACCCTATATCAGGTGTGCATAATTATTAGGCAACTTCCTTTCCTTTGGCAAAATTGGTCAAAAGAAGGACTTGACAGGCTCAGAAAAGTCAAAAATAGTGAGATATCTTGCAGAGGGATGCAGCACTCTTAAAATTGCAAAGCTTCTGAAGCGTGATCATCGAACAATCAAGCGTTTCATTCAAAATAGTCAACAGGGTCGCAAGAAGCGTGTGGAAAAACCAAGGCGCAAAATAACTGCCCATGAACTGAGAAAAGTCAAGCGTGCAGCTGCCAAGATGCCACTTGCCACCAGTTTGGCCATATTTCATAGCTGCAACATCACTGGAGTGCCCAAAAGCACAAGGTGTGCAATACTCAGAGACATGGCCAAGGTAAGAAAGGCTGAAAGACGACCACCACTGAACAAGACACACAAGCTGAAACGTCAAGACTGGGCCAAGAAATATCTCAAGACTGATTTTTCTAAGGTTTTATGGACTGATGAAATGAGAGTGAGTCTTGATGGGCCAGATGGATGGGCCCGTGGCTGGATTGGTAAAGGGCAGAGAGCTCCAGTCCGACTCAGACGCCAGCAAGGTGGAGGTGGAGTACTGGTTTGGGCTGGTATCATCAAAGATGAGCTTGTGGGGCCTTTTCGGGTTGAGGATGGAGTCAAGCTCAACTCCCAGTCCTACTGCCAGTTTCTGGAAGACACCTTCTTCAAGCAGTGGTACAGGAAGAAGTCTGCATCCTTCAAGAAAAACATGATTTTCATGCAGGACAATGCTCCATCACACGCGTCCAAGTACTCCACAGCGTGGCTGGCAAGAAAGGGTATAAAAGAAATGGCCTCCTTGTTCACCTGATCTGAACCCCATTGAGAACCTGTGATCCATCATCAAATGTGAGATTTACAAGGAGGGAAAACAGTACACCTCTCTGAACAGTGTCTGGGAGGCTGTGGTTGCTGCTGCACGCAATGTTGATGGTGAACAGATCAAAACACTGACAGAATCCATGGATGGCAGGCTTTTGAGTGTCCTTGCAAAGAAAGGTGGCTATATTGGTCACTGATTTGTTTTTGTTTTGTTTTTGAATGTCAGAAATGTATATTTGTGAATGTTGAGATGTTATATTGGTTTCACTGGTAAAAATAAATAATTGAAATGGGTATATATTTGTTTTTTGTTAAGTTGCCTAATAATTATGCACAGTAATAGTCACCTGCACACACAGATATCCCCCTAAAATAGCTAAAACTAAAAACAAACTAAAAACTACTCCCAAAAATATTCAGCTTTGATATTAATTAGTTTTTTGGGTTCATTGAGAACATGGTTGTTGTTCAATAATAAAATTAATCCTCAAAAATACAACTTGCCTAATAATTCTGCACTCCCTGTAATCCTCAGTTGCTCAATATTCCTTTGATCAATTAAAAGACATTACTGCATCCATTCTTCATTTGCCTAATCCAGATTAGTTTAGGTTGACGCCTCCAACATTGGAATCAGAGCTGTTCTCTCTCAACAATCTCATTGTTCTTCTCCAATACATCCTATAGCTTATTCCAGGACTTTAACTTCTGCCAAAATAAATTACACAGTTTGGGATAAGGAACTACTCTCCATTAAATGTGCACTAGAAAATTGGCATCATCTTTTGGAAGGAACTAAAAAACCCTTCATGATCTACACTGATCACAAGAACTTAGAGTATCTTAATAAGAATAAAACACTTTCCTCCAGACAAGTACATTGGAGTCTTTTTTTTTAACCGTTTTGATTTCCTCATAACTTATCATCCTGGCTCTAAGAATATCAAGGCTAAGGCCTTATCACGATGTGTGAAAACACCCCTGAAACTGGAATTAATACTCACATTCTTACATCAGAAAAAATCATTGTTTTTTTATCTACTTTTGAGTCTGAAATACAACAAGCATTAAAATTGGATACTGAAAAGCCAACTTCTAAACTCAGACTTGATAAGACAGGACTGTTTTATCATGGAGAACAACTCTACATCCCTAAGTTACATAACAATAGTTTACTCCAACAGTTCCATGACTCTCCATTATCTGGACATCCAGGAATCTCGAAAACTACTGAACTCATAAAGATAAACTTTTGGTGGCCCTCTATGGATCTCAACATGCAAGAATATCTCACTTCTTGGGAAATATGTGTACAAATTAAGATAGAACATAAAAAACTTTTGAATATCTAACTACTATACCAATTCCAGACATCCCTTGGTCCGTAATATCAATGGATTAAATTGTAGACCTACCTCTGTCTTCTCAACACAATACTATTATTGTTGTTGTAGACCATTTGACTAAATTAGCACACTGCATTCCTCTTAAAAGACTACCTTCAGCCACAAAAACAGCTGAAACTTTCTTTTCACATATTGTGAAATTACACAGATTACCCTCAACCATAATCACTGATCGAGGATCACAATTTACCTCAAAACTCTGGAAAGCATTATGCAACATTCAAAAGATTGACTCCAGACTCTATACCGCATATCACCCTCAAACAAATGGACTCATGGAAAGGGTGAACCAGATACTAGAACAATATCTCAGATGTTACATTTCACATCTACAATGTGGCTGTTCTTAATTTACCTGAAACTTACAAGATACATCCCTCTTTTCATTTGTCCTTTTCAAAACCTTATGTGAAATACATCAATCCTAACTGGCTTAAAACTCCATCTCTGCCTATACTAATCAACAAACAAGTAGACTATGAAGTTTATCAGATTTTAGGTTCGAGACTCAGAAAATTTGAATATTTGGTGAATTGGATACAGATCCGATGAGGATTCCTGGTTTCCACACACTGATGTGCATGCCCCTAAACTCATTTCTCTATTCCACAAAAAGCATCCTCATAAACCTAGTTTGGAATCCTCATAGAGGATTCCTTGGAAGGAAGGAACTGTCATGATACTTTTCCTTTAAATCCATAATACTGCCCATTCATATATGCCTATTTAAGCCCTGCCTCTACACTAGCACTTTGCTTGATTATTCACAATGCTTGATTATTCACAAGCTGTCTGTTGCCCTCTAATAAATGCCCTTATTTACTTCCTGTACAGCTGCAGCTGGGCGAACACTGTCAGAGCACTGAGAGATATCAGATATTGATGCAAGTGGAGTGAATAAGGGAACATTATTCCTGAGTACAGACATTGGAGCCTGTTATCAGCATGAACTCATGTGTTAGTTGACTTGACATCCTCGGATGCACCAGGAAGTACTGACGGCCCCCTAGTCTAGCGCATACAATGGATGCAGCCAATTTCGAGTTCCATCACACCTGGTGCTCCTACAGATAGATGGACTAGTGGAGACTTTATATGCTATTCTCTTCCTTACATCTTGTAAGTTTGATTTTATTTGCACTATTCTTTGGTGTTATTAAACATTTTACTCTTAGATCGGGATGTGCTGTGTTATTTTCTCACATACAGCTCTGTTGCCTCTAATGTCTGCTTAAACCTAACGTACCAGTTACTTTGTCTTCTTCATGTGATACTCTCTCTGTCTCCCGTTATTACCGCTGTGACAATATTTGTTCTACGTTCTACATTCCTCCGATCCTGCACATCAGCTGACCGGATTAAATCTAATTTTCATGGCAATCTTCACTTCCGCTGCTGCCACTCTGCAAGTTCAGCGTTCCCTGATAACCTCCTGCAAAAGTCTGCAATTAACCTACTTCTCATCAAAACCAAAAGTATAAGGAAGCATTGGGGATTTAGAGGCCTATTTATCATATGTCTGTCAGACCTGATCTGACAGACATCACTGAATGTGGAGAGCAATACGCTCTCCATATTCAGCATTGCACCAGCAGCTCTTGTGAGCTGCTGGTGCAACGCCGCCCCCTGCAGACTCACGGCCAATCGGCCGCCAGCAGGGGGGTGTCAATCAACCCGATCGTACTCGATCGGGTTGAATTCCGGCGATGTCTGTCCGCCTGCTCAGAGCAGGCAGACAGGGTTATGGAGCAGCGGTCTTTAGAGCGCTGCTTCATAACTGCTGTTTCTGGAGCATTCGGGGCTTGATAGATAGGCCCCTTATTCTGGGTCACTCATGCTTACAAAATTAACTTTGCAAAAGTCTGCCTTATATCAATTTTGTAATTCTATCCGGAAGTGTCACTATTGTTAGCCTTTATGTCTGACTCACTAATCCTTGCTTATTGCTTCACTAATCTGTATCCTACAGCGCAATCCATGGTCCTCCTTGTTTAAGCTGGTTACTGTTTATTCTAACTGTCTTGATCCTAGTACTGAGAACCATACTCTCCATTTATACTCGTTTTATTTAGAACTTTTCACTGGGTATTAGTAAACCATTTATTCAGTTATATTTAAACATATAAACATCTGGTATAATATAGTGAATTCACAATACAACTGAATTATTATTGTATTGTAACTATATAATAGCTACATCCATATAAATATACATAGGATATCTACATATTCTGCTTAAATTTACCTCTTGGATTCCAGATAGAGTAAAATCCGTGGGCAATTGTAT
The DNA here is from genome assembly GCF_027579735.1 of Bombina bombina. Lineage (NCBI taxonomy): Eukaryota > Metazoa > Chordata > Amphibia > Anura > Bombinatoridae > Bombina > Bombina bombina. Next base: position 327,826,567 of record NC_069505.1, on the reverse strand, counting down.
TGCACACAGCAACACATCTGTTATCATTATGAATTTTTTTAAAGTAAATGTAATTGTCTACATGCCTTTTTTTTTTTTTACAGGGGAAAGAATGACCAGCCACAAGAACATTAAGAAGGTTTTGGAAGTAATACAAAGTTTAAAAAAAAAAAAAAAAAGTAGTGAAAAAAAGATTGATTAGTATTGAAAAATATATATCTATAAGCTTTTGCAGTAGGTGTTTTTTTTTTTTTTTTACCACCACAGTAATTTATTTTGTTGTACCTTCAATTAAAACATTGTTCATGACTATGTTCATTAATTTAACATTATTCCATAATATAAATGAGTTAAATTATAAATAAAAGTTTTGAAACAGTGTAAGGTATCGGAAACCTTTTATGACTCCATGCACAGATAATTAATTAATTAATTGAATTAGCAGGTTCTATTAAAACTTTGCATTTTAGACAACATATATACTGTATTGTTACAATTGTATTCCTCTCTGTTTATGTGTTCTCAATCTGTGTTCTTATCTAGAAAGATGGAGGTGTCGCATTACAATGAGAGGCACTAGTGTGAGAATATTTGATTGTTATGGGAACACTTTTTGCTAAATGCACGCTATATGAGAAAATATGATTGACATAACTTTAGACACACCTGCTAAACTGTAGTTTAATTATTAGCATTGCTGATAGGGTGATAAGATTGCAGGAGGACAACATCTTAGAGAGAAGTCATTAGCACCTGTGAAATCTGCTATGTGTGTCCCACTGAATGATGACGCTGACTGCAACTGCAATCCTCTGCCTGTCTTCCCTTGTACGATGCTATTAATACTTTATTAGAAAAACAAAGATAATGCATTTATAGTTTAATCACTGCCTTACTTTATAATCTGATTACTGATTTATGTTATTGAAATAAGTTAACAATAAACACTGTTATTGTTATACTACATTTTTGTGTGAATGTTTTCTTCCATTTTTCAGTACTATTGTGAGACCTAGTTTGTAATTGCCCCAGGCTGTAATAAACAGCTTTATTTTTTTATTTAAAAAAAAAAATAGATTATGAATAAGTGCAATTGAAAAATTCATCTATGTGCAAAACCCATAGCAATAACATTTAACATTGAATCAGGATAATATTTAGGGTCCGTTTCAAAACCTCAATTTGATGTTGAGTTTGACAGACTTTCTCCCTTTAAAATCTGCTGCTGCCACTCAAATATTTGCCTTTCAAACTCCACACGCTATCTTGCTATTCTCTAGCCCTCTGCAGCGGAAGTAGTCATGACATTTAGCACTCTGGCCATTGTTTCCATGGAAACACTGAAGACCTGCATAATCTGACTGTTATCTTCTATGTGTCCTCTCAGCATATCCACCAAGTCACGTATGGCAGAATCTTCAACAAGTTATACGGGTTGGTAGTTGCCCAGCAACACAGCATCATTTTTGGCTGGGGGATCATTGCCTGGAGGATCATCTGGCTGTGGTGGTAGTGTAACAGGATGGGAGAGCACAAGTTCTGGTGATCATATTCTTTAAACAGAGATTTAGAATAAGCTGGTGTTATAAAGTGGAGGGTTAATATCGCTTGCATGCAAGCAATATTTAGCACTCATATCAATAAACAAAGGTGAAAAAATGCAAAAATACTCCAGCAAAGTAAAGTCAACCAAAAAAGATATTTTATTATTGAACAATGCACTAAAAACAAAAAGGAGGACAAAAGTGTATTCAGCAGAACACAAGAATGGTCATACAAAGGCAGCAAAGAGCATACGCGTTTCATGCGGGACCACCGCACTTGATCACTGCTTAGCAAGTAAGTCTGCCCACAGTTTATTTAAAGGTACATAATTAACAAGTATCACCTGAGTAGTATCATATTGATTACATTTTAATAAAGTAAGCTTAATAGCAGGTCGAAATGTTAACCTTAAAATAGACTGTGAAAAAACAGGACACAAGAAATGCTAAAGTGTACTATAAAAATTACAAATATTGAATACAAAATGACATTTCAAAATAAATGCTGAACATAGTAAGCTACAAAGAGAACCTAGACAGCACAGTATATTCCATGTAAAAGAACCACAGGTATCAACAAAGTAAATGAACTGAGCATATAATGTACTGACAATGAATAGCACCACTTCTTTTATGTACAAGTATGTTGTTGAAGCAAAATTATCTTAACATTAAATTTAGGCTAGATAAATAAAAACAAATAAAAAAAATTAAAATCAGTGTTGGGCACAGAGGTAGCAATTAAGTTTACACAACTGTTATGTTCTAATAATCAGCATACAGCTATATATTAAAACTGTGCCCATCAATATGCCCAAGACTGGCAACATAATGCTTGATTAATTCTTGATAAATAAGGAAATAGATACAAGGCAAGCTAAACAAACAAGTTCACATCAGCCTCTATATTGAGACCGCGGGGGGATCTAGTATTGAGGTGAAATATCCATTTCACCTCCTTTTTACTTAAAAAAATATTCCCTATCCCCACCCCTTTTAGAGAAATAGACATGGTCAATAGCTTGAAAACTGGCTAGTGAAGAATCTCCCTTATGTTCAAATTTGAAATGTGTAGCTACTGAGGTAAAGACTTCAGGATCATCTATATCTCTGATGTGTTCTAGGACACGGCCCCTCATACGTCTCTTAGTTTTACCTAAATATTGAATGTTGCATTCCATACATGTCATAAGATACACAACATGTGTTGAATTGCAATTTAGTCTATATCTAATTTTGTACTCCTTATTAGTGCTGTGGGACATAAAGGTATCCCCCTCATTCACATAATTGCAGGTCTTACATCTAGTTGCTCTAGATTTGAAAACGCCCATCCTAGGTTTCAACCACGTTTGACACTTCTTTTCAGGTAAATAGGAAGGTGCAACATAATCTCTTATACTCATAGCTTTTCTGGACACAAATTTCACTCCTCCTATAATTACCTTTTGTAAAATTGGATCCGTGTGTAATATAGGTAAACATTCACGGACAATGTCACAAATTTGTCTATATTCTAGACTGTATGGGGTACTGAAAATAATTTTCCCTGAAAAGTCCTTTGCATTTCTTTCCCTAACTTCCTTCTTGTAAATGAGTAATGCTTCACGTGGGTGCAATATCCCTAAGTCTCACTTATTGAATATATGTATATTTGTAGGTATTCCAATTTATGCAGTTCCCAATGAGGAATGAGAACTGATACCTCTTAGGAATAACAGTTGTGTATAGTGGTTAGAGAGTCGAGTTTAGTGTCTCAAGAATAAATGTAATATATACTTGGACAAGTTTAACTCCATTCAATGTATTAGGAATTAATTTATAAGTCTTTTGCTATCTAGATTTAACCCTATGTGAAAACATATAGCTTAGTTAATAGCTTTTTAGATAACCTTTGTGCTGGTAGTGATGCAAAGCAGTTTTAGTAACAAAGCCTTTAGGGTTAATGAATGTTTCAGAGATAGCAGAGTATTAGACCCAGGGGATTTGTTATAATAGGTGGTTAGACTTCCTTATGAAATAAGCAGAGGTGATGGCTTATACGTAGTTATTTAGCAGAACAACAGGTGATAGCTTGTTATAGGCAGTTCATATATAAACATTCACATAGGAGATATATTTATAGTATATATATAGTTATTGTGGATGTTTTAGTTATCCAAGTACTTGCGTTTTATCCCCAAGATTGGTAGGAAGGTTCGTCTTGTTGCGCTATTCGTCTTGTTGCGGGTATTTCACTCCTGCAAGAGTGTTTGGGAAGCGGTCACAAGCTGAGAGTGTAACCGATGCAGGGAGCTTGTTCCGGTATCCGGATCCACACTCTGAGAGATTGGTGACGTCAGCGTGCTGTGAGACACAACTGTTAGACTTAGCTGACCGGCACTGGGGAGAGGAGGAAAAGTGTATAGATTAGCTTCAAAAGGATTTGTAGAATGGTGGCGGTAAGTTCTCTGTTTGCTCTGTAGGTTAGGATTGTTTGATCCCGGTATTATTTGGAATATATTCAGATAGACTTAAGAGTTGGATAAGAATTCAGATAAAACTCTTTCACCATACAATTTGCAATTATCAAGCAATTGGCAAAGTGCTTGAGTCCCTCCTTAAATAGGAGTTCCGGTCTGAGACTGAGTATTTCTTAAAGGGACATCATTTACCACATATGATCTCTTAAAGGGAGTAGTAATATGACAGATCCCCCCTTTCAGGATGCCCTCCATCTTCCCCCAGCACCTGGTTTTGCGGGATAGTTGCTATGGAATTCAGAAAGTAATTGTGGTGCATGGAGATTTGCATGATGTACCCAAGAATCTTCTTCAGGTCCATACCCTTTCCAGTGAACCAAATATTCTACTCTTCTCCAACGTATACGGGAATCAAGGATCTTTTCTATTTCGTATTCCGATTGATCAGGTTCCGCTATGATAGAAGAATTGGTCATAGGAAGTTGAGTGTTGTTATTTCCACGGAAAGTTTTTAACAGGGATACATGAAATGATGGATGTATCTTTAATGTGTTTGGAAGTTTTATAGTGACTGCGTTAGGATTGATGATCTTTGCGATAGTGTAAGGGACAATAAATTGATTTGCAAGCTTTTTACAGGGTACTGTGAGTTTAAGATTCTTTGTGGAGAGTAGAACACGATCTCCAACTTTATATGTTGGAGGAATACATCTTTTAGTGTCGTAATATTTCTTTTGTGTGGATTTGGCTTCTTCGAGATGTCTTTTCAATAGAGTAAGAGAGGCTTTTAAGTTTTGGGTGTAATCAGAAACGGCAGGGTTAACGGATACTAAGTCCCTACCAGTTAGAGACTTAGGATGGTATCCATAGGTGGCATGGAATGGAGAAGTTTTGGTAGAGGCGTTCATTGAGTTATTATACGCGAATTCTGCTAATGGTAGCCAATCTGCCCAATCATCTTGAAGATGGGAAACATAGCAGCGAAGATATTGTTCCAGAGTCTGATTTGTACGTTCAGTCAATCCGTTGGATTGGGGATGGAATGATGTAGAGAGTCTTGATGAGATTTGAAGAATTCGACATAATTCCCTCCAGAATCTGGAGGTGAATTGTGTTCCCCGATCTGAGACAATGGAGGTAGGCAATCCATGTAGCTTCACAATGTGAGACATAAAGATTTTGGCTGTATTAATGGCAGTTGGTAATGATTTCAATGGGATAAAGTGTGCTAGTTTAGTCAAGTGATCAATTACCACTAGAATGGTGGTAAATTGATTGGAGGGTGGTAACTCCACTATGAAGTCCATAGCTATCATAGACCATGGTACCTCTGGAATGGGTAAGGAACACATAAGACCAAAAGGTCTATGATGATCTTTCTTGTTTCTAGCGCATGTTTCACATCTTGTTACAAATTCTACTACATATTGATTTAATCGTGGCCACCAGAAAGTTCTCTTGATGAGTTCCTGTGTTTTTGTAATTCCGGGGTGTCCAGAGAGAGGAGAATTGTGATAATGTTGCATCAGTTCAAGACGTAGGAATGAGGGTATATAGGTCTTGTTGTTGTAAGTGCTTAATCCTGTCCTTTCATCTGTTTCAAAGATTGGAGGAACCTCTGTGTCTGATTGTAAAGCATCTACTATTTCTGTGAGTAGAGAAGTAGCAGAAGTGATGATTTTCTGAGGGGCTATGATGTATTTGTCCTCTGGTTCTTCAGTGATTGGTTCCAAGGATCTAGAGAGGGCGTCTGCCTTCACGTTTTTTGAACCAGGTCGATAGGTGATTAAAAATTCGAACCTGTCCAGAAATAAAGCCCAGCGTACCTGTCTAGAAGAAAGTGTTTTGTTATTCCTCAGATATTGAAGATTCTTATGATCGTGAAGATATAGAATGGTTTGGAGGTGCCCTCGAGCAAATGCCTCCAATGTTCCAGAGCACATTTGATCGCTAACAATTCCTTATCTCCTACTGAGTAGTTTTGTTCTGCGTTTGAGAGTGATCTAGAGTAATATGCAATCGGATGTAGGGTAGGATTAGTCAAACTTTGTTGTGAGAGAACTGCCCCAATTCCGGTGTTGGATGCATCAACCTCTACTGTATATTGGTAATCAGGATGGGGAAGCTGTAAGATTGGAGCAGATGAGAATTTAGTTGAAAGGAATCATGAGCATCATTGTCCCATAGAAATTTTTGTTTGCCTGTCAGTCTGGTTAACGGTTTGACAATTGTGGAAAACTCTTTTATGAAACGTCTATAAAAGTTGGCAAATCCCAGAAATCGTTGCAATGATTTGACAGAAGTGGGTTTAGCCCAATTGAGTATAGCGGATACCTTTTCAGGATCCATTGTTATTCCAGTAGGGGAAATTATGTATCCCAAGAATTTAATAGTCTTTACGTGGAAGCAACACTTCTCCATCTTGGCGTAGAGTTGATGTTCACGCAGTCTAGCTAACACCCATCTTACATGTTTAATATGTTCTGTCATATTACGAGAGTATATTAAAATGTCGTCTAAGTAAACCACCAGGCACACATCCATTAGGTCTTTAAAGATATCATTTATAAAATATTGGAATGTGGCGGGGGCATTCGTGAGACCGAACGGCATGACATTGTACTGGAATAAACCGTAACGGGTCCTAAAGGCCGTTTTCCATTCATCCCCACTCTTGATCCTGATAAGGTTGTACGCACCTTTTAGATCTAATTTGGTGAAAATTGTTGCTTCGTTCAACCTTTCAAGAAGCTCAGGGATGAGAGGAAGGGGGTATCTGTTTTTAATGGTTATGGAATTAAGAGCTCTGTAATCGATAATCGGTCGCCTTGTACCGTCTTTGTTAGTAACAAAAAATATACCTGCTGCTGCAGGAGATGTACTAGGGGAGATAAAGCCTTTACGCAGATTGTCATCTAGATATTCCCTCAGGAATTGTAATTCTTTCTTAGATAAAGGGAATATTCTTCCAAACGGTATGACTGCACCTGGTTTTGTGTCTATAGGGCAGTCATATGGTCGGTGTGGAGGAAGATTTTCTGCTTCTTTTAGATTGAATACGTCTGCGAATTCAGCGTATTCTTGGGGTAGAGCAGAAATAGCGTTACTAATCTGTATATAAGGAAAACAAGTTGATGAGCAGTATGGAGAATCAAATTTTACCTTATTGACTGACCAATCGATTGTGGGGTTATGTTTGGCTAACCATGGATAACCCAGAATGATGGGATGTATGGAACCAGGGATAATGTCGTATGTGATATATTCTTTGTGACCATTATTTGTTGTAGTGAGTAGAGGAATGGTGTGGTGTGTAATGGGACCCTTTAAATAATTAGACCCATCAATGACCTTAACATAGACTGGTATTTCTTTTAACACACAGGGTATTTTATTTACATTAACGATTTTCTGATCTATGAACATTCCGAAAGCTCCGGAGTCAATCATAGCCTCGCTCTGGTAGAGGTGTTGATCCCACTGCAAAGACATAGATATGGTCAAATGAGTATTTATTTCGGTAGAGATATTATTTATACTGAAAAAGGTCTTACCCTTCTTTTGACGAAGAAGAAGAGGGCATGTTGACACACCATGATCCTTGTTAGCACAGTACATGCATAGGTTGGATAAGCGGCGTCTTGTCTTTTCTTCTTGAGTTAATGGTCCTTTTATGGTTCCAATTTCCATGGGTACAGCTGATGTACTGGATTTGTCATAATGTACTGGATAATGTTTCTTTGTATATGGTTCAGGATGTTGCTTTTCTAGCTTTCTTTCCCTGTAGCGACGGTCCATTGATATACAAACTTTCATTAGTGTGTCCAGGGTTTTCGGGCAATTCAATTCGAGAGTGTTCGTCTTTGAGGTGTTCGGATAAACCCAGTCTAAATTGGTTTTTTAGACTGACAATATTCCATTGCGAGTCTGTAGCCCAGAGTTGGAATTCGGCTATATAATCCTCCACCGCCCTTTTTCCTTGTCTTAGAGATCTCAAATTTTGCTCAGCTGTGTTTCGTTTGTTGGTATCCTCGTATAGGGTAGACATAGCAGTGAAGAAGTTTTCCAAAGATTCAAGTATAGGATCCCCAGACTCAAAGAATCTATCGGCCCAAGCTCTGGGTTCCCCACTCAGGTATGAGATAGTGGTACAGAATTTAATGCGTTCAGTACTGTACGTTTTGGGTTTCATAGCAAATAACAGCATGCATGAATTCTTAAATTCACGATATTTTGACCGAACCCCTGAGAAGGGGTGTGGAGGGTTAATTTGTGGTTCAGGAGAATCAGTGGTTTTCTGTGTGAAATAATCATTCATTAAGCGTTTAAGAGTATTATTTTCAGTTTTGAGTTCATTTAAACCTTGTGCAAGTAATTCAACCTTTTGGTTAAGGGTGACAATTTCATTGGCCATTTGTGCAGGATCCATTTTATATGTTCCTTTTAATTGGCTTGATAATTCTGCAATATCCCTAAGTCTCACTTATTGAATATATGTATATTTGTAGGTATTCCTATTTATGCAGTTCCCAATGAGGAATGAGAACTGATACCTCTTAGGAATAACAGTTGTGTATAGTGGTTAGAGAGTCGAGTTTAGTGTCTCAAGAATAAATGTAATATATACTTGGACAAGTTTAACTCCATTCAATGTATTAGGAATTAATTTATAAGTCTTTTGCTATCTAGATTTAACCCTATGTGAAAACATATAGCTTAGTTAATAGCTTTTTAGATAACCTTTGTGCTGGTAGTGATGCAAAGCAGTTTTAGTAACAAAGCCTTTAGGGTTAATGAATGTTTCAGAGATAGCAGAGTATTAGACCCAGGGGATTTGTTATAATAGGTGGTTAGACTTCCTTATGAAATAAGCAGAGGTGATGGCTTATACGTAGTTATTTAGCAGAACAACAGGTGATAGCTTGTTATAGGCAGTTCATATATAAACATTCACATAGGAGATATATTTATAGTATATATATAGTTATTGTGGATGTTTTAGTTATCCAAGTACTTGCGTTTTATCCCCAAGATTGGTAGGAAGGTTCGTCTTGTTGCGGGTATTTCACTCCTGCAAGAGTGTTTGGGAAGCGGTCACAAGCTGAGAGTGTAACCGATGCAGGGAGCTTGTTCCGGTATCCGGATCCACACTCTGAGAGATTGGTGACGTCAGTGTGCTGTGAGACACAACTGTTAGACTTAGCTGACCGGCACTGGGGAGAGGAGGAAAAGTGTATAGATTAGCTTCAAAAGGATTTGTAGAACGGTGGCGGTAAGTTCTCTGTTTGCTCTGTAGGTTAGGATTGTTTGATCCCGGTATTATTTGGAATATATTCAGATAGACTTAGGAGTTGGATAAGAATTCAGATAAAACTCTTTCACCATACAATTTGCAATTATCAAGCAATTGGCAAAGTGCTTGAGTCCCTCCTTAAATAGGAGTTCCGGTCTGAGACTGAGCATTTCTTAAAGGGACATCATTTACCACATATGATCTCTTAAAGGGAGTAGTAATATGACAGATCCCCCCTTTCAGGATGCCCTCCATCTTCCCCCAGCACCTGGTTTTGCGGGATAGTTGCTATGGAATTCAGAAAGTAATTGTGGTGCATGGAGATTTGCATGATGTACCCAAGAATCTTCTTCAGGTCCATACCCTTTCCAGTGAACCAAATATTCTACTCTTCTCCAACGTATACGGGAATCAAGGATCTTTTCTATTTCGTATTCCGATTGATTAGGTTCCGCTATGATAGAAGAATTGGTCATAGGAAGTTGAGTGTTGTTATTTCCACGGAAAGGTTTTAACAGGTGATAGCTTGTTATAGGCAGATCATATATAAACATTCACATAGGATATATATTTACAGTATATATATAGTTATTGTGGATGTTTTAGTTATCCAAGTACTTGCGTTTTATCCCCAAGATTGGTAGGAAGGTTCGTCTTGTTGCGCTGGGTATTTCACTCCTGCAAGAGTGTTTGGGAAGCGGTCACAAGCTGAGAGTGTAACCGATGCAGGGAGCTTGTTCCGGTATCCGGATCCACACGCTGAGAGATTGGTGACGTCAGCGTGCTGTGAGACGCAACTGTTAGACTTAGCTGACCGGCACTGGGGAGAGGAGGAAAAGTGTATAGATTAGCTTCAAAAGGATTTGTAGAACGGTGGCGGTAAGTTCTCTGTTTGCTCTGTAGGTTAGGATTGTTTGATCCTGGTATTATTTGGAATATATTCAGATAGACTTAGGAGTTGGATAAGAATTCAGATAAAACTCTTTCACCATACAATTTGCAATTATCAAGCAATTGGCAAAGTGCTTGAGTCCCTCCTTAAATAGGAGTTCCGGTCTGAGACTGAGTATTTCTTAAAGGGACATCATTTACCACATATGATCTCTTAAAGGGAGTAGTAATATGACAGTGGGATAGCATCTACAGTGTTTTAGTTGTTGTTAAAAGTTTGTCACTGTACCCTCTATTAAGGAGTCTATTGTACATATCCTGACTCTGTTGCTGATACATGCTCTCACTGGAGCAAATACGCCTAGTCCTGATAAATTGGCCTTTAGGAATGGCTTTCAGTATATGCTTGGGATGACATGATCTATAGTTGAGAATGGTGTTGCCACCTGTAGGTTTTCTATATAAATTGGTGACAATTCTGTCTCCATCAGTAGTTAATTCTATATCCAAGAACTGGATTTTGTGAGTATCCTAAATTCCAACAAAACTAAGGTTACATTCATTATAGTTGAAATAGTTGTTTGCCAATAATATAATCATAGTAGTGCAAGACTCTATCAACTAAAACAACATTTTGCTGATAGTAGAATTGCACATGTCATCCACTTTGGTAAGACCAGTAGCAGACATATTGGATTCAAAGACAAAACAAATTATAAATTGAAATGTTTATGTTTCTACTTTTTATAAAAGTCACACTAGATGATGGTACAACTTTCTTGCTATAATGAATAATTCTCTATCTCATGAGCAAGAAAAAACACCTTTCAGTATTCAGTATGATAAATCCACTTATCCCCATTTGGCTCACTTCAAATTGATCAATTATTGACTCTTATTGCATCTGAATTGATGCAAATAGATCTGACACTATTTTTGACACATTTTAAGGTCGGACTATAATACAGGACACTCAAATTGATGAAAATTGACACAGACATTCTCATAACGATTCACTTCTACTTTTAGTAACTGATAAATGGAGCCCTGTATGCTCACATAAACTTTATACATCTGATCTTCTTGAGCAACTAAAACTATAAACAACCCATGTTCATTTATGACAAAAAGCATGGAGATGTGTTGTGATAACAAGGAGTTACACATTTGTAAAACAAATGGATAAAAGGGGAATTTGATTATATAAAAGCATGAAAATATTACGCATTAACGAGTAAAGGAAAAGAGATTTAGATTATATAATAGAATGCTGTTAATAAAAAATACTTTCAAATAATTATCTAAGAATATGAGGGGGCGCACACTATACAGTAAATATCAGAAACAGTTAAGATCAATCCATGCATCTATATGTATAGTAATAGAACACAAGTAGTTGAAGGATTACAATAGGTGTAAAGTCCCAAAAAGTCCAATACTGTGTAATATGCACAATCTTTAAGGGATCAAATCACAAAGGCAGCTCTCCTCTTCACAGACGGATCTGGATGATGCTATAAAGAAAGCATAAAACAGAGGTTATAAAACAAATTAAACTGATAAAGTTCTTACATGATTATAAAAAAAAGTATTGTCTTAAAGTTAAAATATATTCTATTTATTTTGTGTAGAATATTATACTCTCATGCTAAAAAAAATTTTTTGCTTGTGAGGCATACACTGTCCATCATTGTCCTTATTAGCCAGTGAGTAATATATTCTATAGAAAAGTTAAGCATAAACATAAAATTCCTATTTCACAATCAATTTATACAAATTTAATATTTTTAAATGTTTAAATAGAGTTTTGTTTTATATTTTGTTTAATATCCACTTTTTTCAGGTTTTAAATCAGGCATAAAAACAGTGTACAGAAAGAAAAATAAAATAAAACAATTGCTATACAGCACAAAAGCATGATGTACTCATTGTTAACCAATATAAGAATATTAGTTTCTCAAGACATTGTGTCCCGCAAGATTACAAAATAAGTGATAAATGTAACTGTCAACATGACATAGAAGACCAATCCACATGTAAACCTTTTAAGAAGAACTCAAGAGGCCACCCTTGAAACTCAAATACTTAAAAAAATATAGTAATAATAGAAGGTATTAAAATATGAGGAGACCACTTTTGGACCTTGCATTACAAACCTCATTTTTACAATATTTTAGCAGACTCTTATATTTAAAACAAGGGGCCACTTTTGGACCCCTAATTAGCTTCAATATTGATAGGGACAGGTATATTCTTAGAATAAACTGCACACTGAAATATATAACAAGAAAATAACAAGAACCTATACTGCATTATGCTATATACTATGGACAGACTAAGGTATGCAGGTCAGAGTGAAGAAGTAAAATTGAACTAAATTACCTATAGGTAGTTTCTTCTATATATGTACGCTTGAAAGGCTACTCAGTCCATGCCATTTTCTATGATTAAAAAATAAAATGAAATCCTATCTCAAACTCACTACTTTTTAAAGATTGACACCAGACATATTAGTACCTGTTCCCTTACAGTAATGTACAACTATAATAACATAAATCATATATCATCACTCTGGATCATAAAATAGACGTATTTAATCAGAGGAGATCCACTAAATAAACTGACTGGTTAGGTCATTCCACTCCAGCTGCTAGTGGAACAATTAATCTGTTAAAATGTTAAGAGAAAGCATGTTGTCACTATTATATTAAAGTTATAGGTAGCATTATATCAATAGTGGAGAACAGTTTTATCTTTAGCTAAAATACAAGTACAAAATATGTCCTCACTAGCAGATGAGCATTATATTAAATACAATTGACCTAGTGTGTCTCTAAATAATACAACTTATACAATTTGAGCTATCCATAAGTGGCTTAGGGATATTTAAGTTTATATTGTATCTCTGAGTCCATTTGAGGATCATACAAAAACACATGTAAATTAACCTTGCATTGTAAACACTGCCTTGGCTATAATGTAAAGACAGGTGCGGTATACAGGAAAATAAAATTATTCTATAAGGACAAAGTTTAAAGATAACAATAAACACAAGACAATAATTTTTTAACATTTAATAGGAGTTAGCAATTATGTCAGTTTACCCACCAGAATGGAACAAAGGTACAAAATATGTTTAGAACATATCAATAATGTGATCCCTAATGCATATCACACGTAATAACTTTAACATACCTTAGTGGTAGATGATCAAATCTATAATCAGAAGATCATTAATTAAGGCAAACCTGGAAGAAAATATCAAAGGTCCATCAGTAGAAGCAAGGGACAGGCAGACTGGAGCCCCGGAACCATTTACAAAACATAGAAAATCCATATTGATCTTCTGGGGCTATAGCATGGTTAATATCTTATGTAGTGGAGCTATAAAAGTCAGTGAAAGTTCAACCAAACTGCATGCTAATAAAGTAGTGAGATATGAAAATAAGCTGTGATGCAGCTCCTGCTGGATAGTGAGTTGTAAAGCCCCCTGGGTTCCAGTTGAACAGATGTAGTTCAGTCACAAACAGGCATAACAGAAGGTTGTAAGAGTCACCTCCCTGAGGAACTTCTGATATTGAGTCAAGAAGCATGTAGTTCTGCGTATCAATTACACCCCTACAGTCTCTGGTAAGTATATTGAAGTCTGTCTTTGCAGTCCTCACAGTTTTTACAAAAATAGCATTGCTGCCCAACTCTTACTTTTGCTTCCATTAAACATGTGGGAGAATGATTCCCAGCGGAAGGTTGCTCCAAGGTAAAGGCATTCGGTTGTGTATTCCAAAATGGGTCATCCAGTAAAGGAGCCTGCAAAAATGCAAAGCGCAGTGTCTCAGAATTGGGTGCTATATCAGCAGGGGTAAAGCCTTGTACCATCTCTGGTGTAACCAAGTAACTTTTCTTCTTGTAGTCGGATGTCAAGGCAAATTTTCCTTTTTCCAGGGACTTCCCAGACTCCACCCATTGCCCCTTGCCCAGCTCTTCCTGATATGGTTCCTTTCGCAAACTTTTTTGGGGCAACACCCCCCCAACCTCGTTGTCCTAAATGCCTTTGGGAAATGTTGAAAGATACCATACTATTATTATGTTTTTGATCCTGCTGTTTGGATAGACAATATAGCCTGCAACCTAACAGTATCTCCAATCTCCCTTTTGTTTATTTATCAATTTTTTCTTTCAATCTCTGTCTTTTCCACTCCTTTCCTTTCTAAATACTATAATAAGATGCCTCAAGACATTTCCCTTTAAGATATGAGAATAACTCCTTACTAGAAATTGTGGGTGTTGCTTGATTCTGTTATTTTGCACTATTGGCTTCATTTATCATTGGTCAGTCGGACATGATTCGCTACCTCGAATCATGTCAACCGGACCTCAATGCAAGTAGACAGCATACATTATCTGCATATAGCATTGCACAAGCAATGCCTGTGAAAACCCACCCCTTCTCAAGGACAGCCAATTCACTGCTAGCAGGGGCTGTCAATCATTCCAATTGAATTGGATCAGGATGATTTAAAAAGTGGCGGACAGGTTAAGTAGCAACAGTCTTAAAACCACTGATACTTAGCTATTGTTGCAGGTGATCCTGAAACTAGATATGTGCGATTCATTTCGGATCGATTCGGAAATTCGGAAAATTCGGCGATTCGAATCGAACCGAATTTCCTAATTAAAATACTGCCGAATTACTGAATAAATCCGAATTACTTCGGATTTATTTGGTAATTTCGGATGGCCATGGATTACACTAGTATTGTACAGTATAAGTCTAATCCCACCTAACACTTACCGAAATACTGAACCGAACCGAATCAAACTGAATCCAGCCGAATTTAGTACATAATGCTAGTCTAATCCCACCTAACACTTACCGAATTTCCGAACCGAACCAAATCCAGATGAATTTATTCGAATCCGAATGAATCCGAAACAAAACCGAACCGAATTTATTCGAATCCGAATGAATCCGAAACAAATCCGAAGCTTTGTAAATTATTAACAAAGTGACAGTATGGTATTTAACCCCTTAAGGACCAGTGACATACCCTGTGAGTTGGTGGTCTTTCTATGGGGTTTTAGTTACTTATAGCGCGGTCTCAACACTGGCTATTTCTGGTGACCAGAAGGGAGGAGGGAGAGTATAAAAGCATGGCCCAGACTCGCACTATTATAAACAAGAAAACCCATAACGACCGGTGACGAGCATGGTATGTTACAGTCGTTAAGGGGGTAATTGACTACAAATACTGTTTATGTATCAAATCAGTTCAATATCCCTTTAAACATATATGAAATAAATAAAAAAATCTACATTAAAGAGTGCTAGCAAAAAAAGTAAGTCTGTTTATATTGATAACATGAATGCTTGTGCATTACTGATCATGAACATGAGACATTTTAATAGAATGTCTTTATGTTTTGCATATGTCTATTTTCTACTACATGTTATACAGGCTTGTAGCCAGCTCTTCCATTGGTTGCTTATTTGTTCAATTTACAGCCAATCAGATGCCTTATCATCAGCACTGTTTTAAGGATGATTTTTTTCACTATTAACCCTACAACTGTATCACTCACTATTCACTATTTCTTCTACAACTCTATCACTCACTGGCTAATAAAGACAGTGCCTACAGCTCTAATTGTGGACAGGGACATGCTATTGTAATAATACAAAAATATGTATATTCATAACTGGAACATGTGATTGATAATACCGGAATACAATTTAAAATAGATACAGCAAAGAGAAAAGTAATCTAATATCCCACTTGCATTTATTATCATTTTAGAGTCAATGTAATTTTACCTGTAGACTTCTAAGTACACACTGATAGTAGAAAAAAGTAAAAAAAAAGAAAAATAGTGTTTCCCTTGGAACTTGTTCACCATTTAAATATTTATCAACACAAATGTTAGCATTCAAATATTGAATTTTACATTCAAATATTAAGTTTGAATATCATTTCCTATAGACTTTGAAATCTATGAAAATCAGGATTCCAACGTCACATTTAATTTTACCTTGAAAACACAATTTTTTATGTTTAACAAACATTTCAAATTCATTTGCATTTCATTTTCATTACTTCAAACAAACCAAGTACTGGCCAGTTTGTTGAGTAATAATTCCCCCATTTCATTTCAGCCAGTTGTAATAATATATCATTGGTTAAAAAAAACAAAATGTGTAAATATGTTTTGCTCATAAGTATGCTGCACAATTATTGACTCAAATAGAAGACAGGTGTTTTGTGCGAGTTCTCTTTTGGCACTGGCATGTTACATTTGGCTCATGCGACACACATCAGTAGATGTCACTGACAAACCTCACCGTTGCTATAACGTGATTATATATCAGAGCTAAAAACTATTGACTTTCCCAACATTCTTTTTAATAATATACTTTCATTGTATTGTTTTTGACTTCTGAAATACATTATTTAAAAAGGGAAAAAAATATGAGTTGTTTCTTCTATAATATTGTTCAAAACTTCATATTGTGCAAATTCTATTAACATAATGTCCTGAAGATACAAATGTACTTTTGCATAATTTTCACATACACTGAGAAGCCACAAAAGTTCAAAAAGCACAACATACAGCAAAAACCAGAATACATATTATTTAAAGTTAATTTAATTAAACTATGGAAAAGTGTATCAAAGCTGGAAATCCATAATTGTTTTTCAATATTGCTGTGGTTCTAAAGATCTATTTCATGCCCATAATGACACAGACAAAATAGGACAATTGTTAACAAATAATCTTAAAGTCTTTTTTTTTAATAGTCCTATTTTTTTCTGGTCTTACATCCATAAAGGGATTTGTCAATTTTCCCAATTAAAGGCTAGATAACAAGTGGAATGCTATATACCGCTTTGATCAAAGTGATATTAGCGCTCTACTTTGTAATACCAGCGAATGATAATGTGCGCTGGTATTACAAGTTATTTGTAATGAGAATGTGAGCTTGCGTTCGCATTGCTAGGAAGCATTGCGCACACAAGAGCGCACTTCCATAGGCTCCTATGGGAGCCTCGTTCTGATGCCAGCATAGACAGCATCAGAACTGCAGCGCCAGCAAAGGGGGTATGTCGCACATCGATGGCAGCAATTAAATATATATGTATATGCTGATATACATGTAAATTCATGTGTTAATATGTGAAAATACATAAAATATATAAAAGCAAATACATATATATTTACTGGGAACATGCAGTTCCCATTGACTGCAATGTAAAGGCACTTAGTGCAGTAAATGCATTAAAAAATAATGATGCTGCCATCTTTATTTTTAATAAAATACACTAGACAGTATTTTGGGGGCATTTGGGGCAGATTTATTAAATTAACCAGAGATCCGATCTCTGGCTAATTTTATAAGTGCTAATTGCTAACGTGAGCTTGCGGTAGTAATAACCAGCCACTTGTAACGGCTGGTTAATTATTGCACTCCTGAAAACTGGCAAATTTGCCTATTTGTGGGAGCGCAATAATTTAGCGCTCCACTTGTAATTTAGCTCTAAATTGTACAAACATTACTTTAATAAATACACATTAGAGAAGTCTATCTGTCTAACTGCCTGTCTGTTAGACTGTCAATCCATTTCTCTATCTGTAGGTGCCTATTTAACAAAGGTCTGTCGGATCTGATCCGACAGAGCAGATCAGGTCCAACAGACCTTGCTGAATGCAGAGAGCAATACGCTCTCCGTATTCAGCATTGTACCAGCAGATCGGCCACCAGCAGGGGGTGTCAATCAACCCGATCGTACTTGATCGCGTTGAATTGTGGCTATGTCTGTCCGCCTGCTCAGAGCAGGCGGACAGGTTATGGAGCAGCGGTCTTTAGACCGCTGCTTCATAATTGGTGTTTCTGGTGAGCCCACAGGCTCACCAGAAACACGGGCCTTCAAGCTCTATCCAGACCTTGATAAATGGGCCCTTTAGTATCTACTTTTCTTTCTTTTCTTTCTTTTTATGTATCTTTCTATATATCTTTTATAACAGGCACTTTATCTTTTTCTGGATAGCAAGACTAAACTTTTACAATGGTATGTTTTCCTTTGATATTTTAATTTTTAAACTTATATTTACTTTCTAGTACTTAAATGGTTCTTTTGATTTGTAGAAGCTGATTAAAGTACTAGAGAAAGTTCAGCTACTAAGTTTAGTCTCATTTCTCTATTATCCTTGACCTTTGTTTGACACTGTGTTACTTCCAGTGTTAGAGTAAGAGTTTGGGGTGAGCTGAGCCTTTTAGCCATTGATTGCTGTTTGTTAAATGATCTAAGACAATACACTGTACATTACTACACTTAAAATGAGAATCATCAGTAAAAGCTACCTGTATAGTTATTTAGCTATATCATTTTCTAAGTAGACATAAGGGTCAAATCGCCATGACTTCATTCCCACCTTACCCAATAAAGACACAGACACATATTTGGAGGTATAAGACCGTGAAGCAAGGTCGCGTTTATTAAACAAAACCAGGCAAACTCTAAACTTATTAACTTGAGAAGCTTAAGGCTTATCTACGGGTGGCGGCATCTGAGGCTAAACTATATTCTAAGCCTAACCATAATTTAGTATATATATATACAACCAGCGTAGTGAGGTCACCGGCCCAGATTGGTTGTTGCAATGCTCCTGCCGAGCATTGCCCTTCAGAGACTGGCATCATCCACAAGGGGTTTCTAGGTCAGCAGGCCCGCGGGGAGAGGCGTTACAAGCTGCGACTTGCAACATCATGCCCCTCCCATTAGCTCGACCACACCCTCGCGGAAACCATAAAAATTATTCGGCCGGGACCCCGCCACGCCAGCCGATGATTTCTACTCTTATGCTAGCAAATTGCTCCATACCCATAAAGGTCATCATTTAGACGTAAGACGCACAACAAACGCCCATGATGTGAAGCCAAAAATTACCACTTTGGACTTAAGATCAGCTAGCCTGAGTAGGCATGCCCCTGCCAAAGTCCTAACAAAACCACCCTAATGGCAGCTGTTCCCTCAGTGCCGCCCCCCTTTCCTGCAACAAAATATCAAACATGTTAACAACAAGGGAGGGATGGGCGGGGAAAAAACCTTTCTCCAGCAGTTGCAGACAAGAAAGAGGAAGTGTTCCAGCATCCATGCACTTTTATAACAGGTAAGAGTCCCCACCCCACATATTGCAACAATTGTTGCAAACTCACACACTGCACAGCTTCACATTTCAGTCAGGCAGCATAACCCTTAAGACGTTACATGCACAAATATGCCTTCCACTACCATAAGGGTCAAATCGCCTTGACTTCATTCCCACCTTACCCAATAAAGACACAGACACATATTTGGAGGTATAAGACCGTGAAGCAAGGTCGCGTTTATTAAACAAAACCAGGCAAACTCTAAACTTATTAACTTGAGAAGCTTAAGGCTTATCTACGGGTGGCGGCATCTGAGGCTAAACTATATTCTAAGCCTAACCATAATTTAGTATATATATATACAACCAGCGTAGTGAGGTCACCGGCCCAGATTTGTTGTTGCAGTTCTCCTGCCGAGCATTGCCCTTCAGAGACTGGCATCATCCACAAGGGGTTTCTAGGTCAGCAGGCCCGCGGGAAGAGGCGTTACAAGCTGCGACTTGCAACATCATGCCCCTCCCATTAGCTCGACCACACCCTCGCGGAAACCATAAAAATTATTCGGCCGGGACCCCGCCACGCCAGCCGATGATTTCTACTCTTATGCTAGCAAATTGCTCCATACCCATAAAGGTCATCATTTAGACGTAAGACGCACAACAAACGCCCATGATGTGAAGCCAAAAATTACCACTTTGGACTTAAGATCAGCTAGCCTGAGTAGGCATGCCCCTGCCAAAGTCCTAACAAAACCACCCTAATGGCAGCTGTTCCCTCAGTGCCGCCCCCCTTTCCTGCAACAAAATATCAAACATGTTAACAACAAGGGAGGGATGGGCGGGGAAAAAACCTTTCTCCAGCAGTTGCAGACAAGAAAGAGGAAGTGTTCCAGCATCCATGCACTTTTATAACAGGTAAGAGTCCCCACCCCACATATTGCAACAATTGTTGCAAACTCACACACTGCACAGCTTCACATTTCAGTCAGGCAGCATAACCCTTAAGACGTTACATGCACAAATATGCCTTCCACTACCATAAGGGTCAAATCGCCTTGACTTCATTCCCACCTTACCCAATAAAGACACAGACACATATTTGGAGGTATAAGACCGTGAAGCAAGGTCGCGTTTATTAAACAAAACCAGGCAAACTCTAAACTTATTAACTTGAGAAGCTTAAGGCTTATCTACGGGTGGCGGCATCTGAGGCTAAACTATATTCTAAGCCTAACCATAATTTAGTATATATATATACAACCAGCGTAGTGAGGTCACCGGCCCAGATTTGTTGTTGCAGTTCTCCTGCCGAGCATTGCCCTTCAGAGACTGGCATCATCCACAAGGGGTTTCTAGGTCAGCAGGCCCGCGGGAAGAGGCGTTACAAGCTGCGACTTGCAACATCATGCCCCTCCCATTAGCTCGACCACACCCTCGCGGAAACCATAAAAATTATTCGGCCGGGACCCCGCCACGCCAGCCGATGATTTCTACTCTTATGCTAGCAAATTGCTCCATACCCATAAAGGTCATCATTTAGACGTAAGACGCACAACAAACGCCCATGATGTGAAGCCAAAAATTACCACTTTGGACTTAAGATCAGCTAGCCTGAGTAGGCATGCCCCTGCCAAAGTCCTAACAAAACCACCCTAATGGCAGCTGTTCCCTCAGTGCCGCCCCCCTTTCTTGCAACAAAATATCAAACATGTTAACAACAAGGGAGGGATGGGCGGGGAAAAAACCTTTCTCCAGCAGTTGCAGACAAGAAAGAGGAAGTGTTCCAGCATCCATGCACTTTTATAACAGGTAAGAGTCCCCACCCCACATATTGCAACAATTGTTGCAAACTCACACACTGCACAGCTTCACATTTCAGTCAGGCGGCATAACCCTTAAGACGTTACATGCACAAATATGCCTTCAACTACCATAAGGGTCAAATCGCCTTGACTTCATTCCCACCTTACCCAATAAAGACACAGACACATATTTGGAGGTATAAGACCGTGAAGCAAGGTCGCGTTTATTAAACAAAACCAGGCAAACTCTAAACTTATTAACTTGAGAAGCTTAAGGCTTATCTACGGGTGGCGGCATCTGAGGCTAAACTATATTCTAAGCCTAACCATAATTTAGTATATATATATACAACCAGCGTAGTGAGGTCACCGGCCCAGATTTGTTGTTGCAGTTCTCCTGCCGAGCATTGCCCTTCAGAGACTGGCATCATCCACAAGGGGTTTCTAGGTCAGCAGGCCCGCAGGAAGAGGCGTTACAAGCTGCGACTTGCAACATCATGCCCCTCCCATTAGCTCGACCACACCCTCGCGGAAACCATAAAAATTATTCGTCCGGGACCCCGCCACGCCAGCCGATGATTTCTACTCTTATGCTAGCAAATTGCTCCATACCCATAAAGGTCATCATTTAGACGTAAGACGCACAACAAACGCCCATGATGTGAAGCCAAAAATTACCACTTTGGACTTAAGATCAGCTAGCCTGAGTAGGCATGCCCCTGCCAAAGTCCTAACAAAACCACCCTAATGGCAGCTGTTCCCTCAGTGCCGCCCCCCTTTCCTGCAACAAAATATCAAACATGTTAACAACAAGGGAGGGATGGGCGGGGAAAAAACCTTTCTCCAGCAGTTGCAGACAAGAAAGAGGAAGTGTTCCAGCATCCATGCACTTTTATAACAGGTAAGAGTCCCCACCCCACATATTGCAACAATTGTTGCAAACTCACACACTGCACAGCTTCACATTTCAGTCAGGCAGCATAACCCTTAAGACGTTACATGCACAAATATGCCTTCCACTACCATAAGGGTCAAATCGCCTTGACTTCATTCCCACCTTACCCAATAAAGACACAGACACATATTTGGAGGTATAAGACCGTGAAGCAAGGTCGCGTTTATTAAACAAAACCAGGCAAACTCTAAACTTATTAACTTGAGAAGCTTAAGGCTTATCTACGGGTGGCGGCATCTGAGGCTAAACTATATTCTAAGCCTAACCATAATTTAGTATATATATATACAACCAGCGTAGTGAGGTCACCGGCCCAGATTTGTTGTTGCAGTTCTCCTGCCGAGCATTGCCCTTCAGAGACTGGCATCATCCACAAGGGGTTTCTAGGTCAGCAGGCCCGCGGGAAGAGGCGTTACAAGCTGCGACTTGCAACATCATGCCCCTCCCATTAGCTCGACCACACCCTCGCGGAAACCATAAAAATTATTCGGCCGGGACCCCGCCACGCCAGCCGATGATTTCTACTCTTATGCTAGCAAATTGCTCCATACCCATAAAGGTCATCATTTAGACGTAAGATGCACAACAAACGCCCATGATGTGAAGCCAAAAATTACCACTTTGGACTTAAGATCAGCTAGCCTGAGTAGGCATGCCCCTGCCAAAGTCCTAACAAAACCACCCTAATGGCAGCTGTTCCCTCAGTGCCGCCCCCCTTTCCTGCAACAAAATATCAAACATGTTAACAACAAGGGAGGGATGGGCGGGGAAAAAACCTTTCTCCAGCAGTTGCAGACAAGAAAGAGGAAGTGTTCCAGCATCCATGCACTTTTATAACAGGTAAGAGTCCCCACCCCACATATTGCAACAATTGTTGCAAACTCACACACTGCACAGCTTCACATTTCAGTCAGGCAGCATAACCCTTAAGACGTTACATGCACAAATATGCCTTCCACTACCATAAGGGTCAAATCGCCTTGACTTCATTCCCACCTTACCCAATAAAGACACAGACACATATTTGGAGGTATAAGACCGTGAAGCAAGGTCGCGTTTATTAAACAAAACCAGGCAAACTCTAAACTTATTAACTTGCGAAGCTTAAGGCTTATCTACGGGTGGCGGCATCTGAGGCTAAACTATATTCTAAGCCTAACCATAATTTAGTATATATATATACAACCAGCGTAGTGAGGTCACCGGCCCAGATTTGTTGTTGCAGTTCTCCTGCCGAGCATTGCCCTTCAGAGACTGGCATCATCCACAAGGGGTTTCTAGGTCAGCAGGCCCGCAGGAAGAGGCGTTACAAGCTGCGACTTGCAACATCATGCCCCTCCCATTAGCTCGACCACACCCTCGCGGAAACCATAAAAATTATTCGGCCGGGACCCCGCCACGCCAGCCGATGATTTCTACTCTTATGCTAGCAAATTGCTCCATACCCATAAAGGTCATCATTTAGACGTAAGACGCACAACAAACGCCCATGATGTGAAGCCAAAAATTACCACTTTGGACTTAAGATCAGCTAGCCTGAGTAGGCATGCCCCTGCCAAAGTCCTAACAAAACCACCCTAATGGCAGCTGTTCCCTCAGTGCCGCCCCCCTTTCCTGCAACAAAATATCAAACATGTTAACAACAAGGGAGGGATGGGCGGGGAAAAAACCTTTCTCCAGCAGTTGCAGACAAGAAAGAGGAAGTGTTCCAGCATCCATGCACTTTTATAACAGGTAAGAGTCCCCACCCCACATATTGCAACAATTGTTGCAAACTCACACACTGCACAGCTTCACATTTCAGTCAGGCAGCATAACCCTTAAGACGTTACATGCACAAATATGCCTTCCACTACCATAAGGGTCAAATCGCCTTGACTTCATTCCCACCTTACCCAATAAAGACACAGACACATATTTGGAGGTATAAGACCGTGAAGCAAGGTCGCGTTTATTAAACAAAACCAGGCAAACTCTAAACTTATTAACTTGAGAAGCTTAAGGCTTATCTACGGGTGGCGGCATCTGAGGCTAAACTATATTCTAAGCCTAACCATAATTTAGTATATATATATATACAACCAGCGTAGTGAGGTCACCGGCCCGGATAGGTTGTTGCAGTTCTCCTGCCGAGCATTGCCCTTCAGAGACTGGCATCATCCACAAGGGGTTTCTAGGTCAGCAGGCCCGTGGGAAGAGGCGTTACAAGCTGCGACTTGCAACATCATGCCCCTCCCATTAGCTCGACCACACCCTCGCGGAAACCATAAAAATTATTCGGCCGGGACCCCGCCACAAGAGATACCACACCTGCCTCCCATAATGGAGCTCTTGCCACCACACCTAGGGATAGCTAACTGACATGCCGCCTCAACGCGCCAGCTAGATTAGCCAAAAATAGCTCTAAGCCTTCCTCAGTTAAATGAACCCCGTCCGGCCTGTACAGCCGCTTGCAGTCCCCCAAGATGTTATCGTGCCTGATTACAAAACCACCTTCCTCCACGATCAACCTCCCCACATCTCTGTTCAACTTCTTCCGAATACTGTAGGCTGAACGGTGCACTCTCACATGCCGCCACTGCAAGCGCGCAATCACATTTGACCAAGCCACTCGCACTCCCGGGAAACGCACATTCAACCAACGTACATCTGATTGAATGATGTTCACCAACTCCAGCACAGGCAAACTCCCCACATCATTTACTCCCAGATGCAGCACTATCAATGAAGGCCGCCCCCAACGAAGGAAGGCCTCCTCCAGGCGACCCGGCAAATCACTCCACAACATTCCCCTTTTTCCCAGCCATCTAATTGAAACCGAATCTGGACGAAATCCCAGCTGCTGGCCGCCTGGACGCTTCAAAGCATGAATGGCCGCCCAGTGAACGTACGAGTGGCCGACTATCCACGCTCTACACGGAGGGGCTCTTACACCTAAAATCAACAAAAATCCACATTACTAAGTCCCCGTCCACTTGTTCATACCCCCCCTTTCCCAACTATCTACACCTTACTCTGAAGGGGTCTAATGTATGACCTATACCATTTGGAACTCCACCTTCCCAATTTCTTAATTTCTCACTCCGACGCCCCAGCCGCCGCTGCGCTGGTGGCTGCTCCAATGCGAAAGGAATAGGGAGTGA
This sequence comes from Bombina bombina, assembly GCF_027579735.1. NCBI lineage: Eukaryota > Metazoa > Chordata > Amphibia > Anura > Bombinatoridae > Bombina > Bombina bombina. Next base: position 327,801,354 of record NC_069505.1, on the reverse strand, counting down.
TGAGCCCAGGGTCCAAGCCGACCCTCTTAGCCGCTTCCTCCAACACCCTCCGAAACTGGAATCTGGACAAGTTAGACCCATCCACATGAATAAAAAACTGCCCTGAACTCCCAGGCCTTTTAACCAAAAACTCAGAAGCGAGCCGGACGGGGCAACACTCCACAGAGTCCTGCTGCTGTATGGATAACCATACCCCTTTCCTTTCTTGATCCGTCTTAGATCTGGGGATAAATAACAATAGCGCTTGCATGTCAAACCTGATGTGCTGTGCTTGGATACCACAACCTACTGCCGACCTGATTGGACTAACTATCTCACCTACTCTCAAAGCTCCAAAGAAAGCGACCGAAAACGCCGCCCTAAACAAAGCAACCTCATACTCGTCTGCGCACACTTTGGGCAGTGCTGTCAATAACGCCCCCAGCCGCTGAATTGTAATGGGCTCTCGCCGATCTGCTGACTTAGCCTCAATCCTACCCCAACCTTTCATTACCTGCCTAACCAGGAAAGCATTCGTCCCATCCTGGATACCCCTCCATTTAGCAAAAAAGGATAAAGCAGCTAGCCTTCCTTGCATGGATCCTTTCCTACAGCCACCTTCCTTCAAACACACCATCCACTCAAGCAACAAAGCTGGCGATCCGGATTCCACCGGGACGCCCTTACCCTTGAGGAAGACTTCCCATTCCACCCAGTACTTGCCGTAGGCCTTCCAGGTAGCAGGTGCCAGCGACGCCTGAACCATTGAAGTCAGCACGTCCCCCCTTCCGCCACCTGCCAAAGAAAGGAAGGACAAGGAGTACCAACCTTTGCTGCCCTTGGTGCCAACTTTCTGAATGCCTCCCATTGGCCTCGCGACAACGCGTCTTCCAATACGTTATCGACCCCAGGCACATGCCGCGCCGTAAAGTCAATGTTGTGCTGCAAGCACCGAAGCACCACCCAACGAAGGTAACGCACCACAATAGGGGAAGAGGCTGAAAGATTGTTGATAGCAAACACGACGCTCAGATTATCGCACCAGAATATTACATTCTGGTTTGCTAATTGCCGCCCCCATAATTCAATGGCTACGACAATAGGGAACAACTCCAGGAGTGTAAGGTTCCTGGTCCATCCCCTCTCAATCCAGGCCCCAGGCCACTCCCCGGCACTCCAGGCTCCGTTGAAGTAAGCCCCATAACCCTTTGCTCCTGCCACATCCGTGAACAGATGCAGAGCCTGGCTAGATGTCCTTACTTGCCTCCATAACAAGACCCCATTGAAATCCTCCAGGAACAACTCCCAGATTCTCAAGTCCTCCTTCATATCTGGAGACACCGCACACGACTTGCGGCTCCCGCTATCCCCTTTTAGAGGGCCCTCCAACCTCCTGTTGAATACTCTGCCCATCAGGATAACTTTGCACGCGAAATTGAGCAAACCCAGTAAAGACTGCAACTCTTTTATCGAGAGCCGGTCAGCTGCCGCGGCCGAAGAAACCACGGCCAGCATTCGAACCACTTTATCCTTTGGCAACCTGCACTGCCTTTCTAAAGTATCGATCTCGATACCCAGAAACGTCAGGCAAGTGCATGGCCCCTGGGTCTTGTCCTCCGCCAATGGGACCCCAAAATATGCAAATAGCGCTCTCATCACTGACATGAGCCGCGTGCACTCAGGCGACCCAGCTCTGCCGATTAGCAGAAAATCATCCAAGTAATGGGCTATAAGCCCACCCCGCGCTTCTGAAAACACAGCCCAGTGCAAGAATGTGTTGAACATCTCGAAAAAGGCGCATGAGACCGAGCAACCCATTGGTAGACAACGATCTACATAGTAAGCACCTTCGAACCAGCACCCCATCAACCGAAAGGATGCTGGATGAATAGGCAACAAGCGGAAGGCCGACTCGATATCGAGCTTTGCCAAGAGTGCCCCGACACCAGCCTGTTGCACCAAAACCATTGCTTGGTCAAACGACTGATAAAAAACTGAGCTAACCTCCCGGTTGATTGCGTCATTGACCGAATTACCTTTCGGGTATGATAAATGCTGAATCAACCGGAATTTCCCCGCTTCCTTCTTCGGCACAACCCCCAGTGGGGAAACCACCAAGCCTTCCATTACCATTATCTATCTATCTATCATCTATCTATCAATCATCTATCTATATATCTATCTTTCATCTACACTGTATATATAATCTATTTTGATACAACTGTCCCCAATAGCCAGTACTCACAGTTACTCTCTTCTGCATCAAGTAGAGAGGCACATTGCTTCAATATTCTGTGTAATGTTTTAGGGTTTACCCCCTGACCTGAGACACCAATACAATAACAAAACCTTATCTCAGCACATGTATAAAACTTCTCCCCCATGCAAGATATTATTATAGGTAATTTATAAAACACCAATATGTTCTGCAGCATTCTACAGAGTTCCATACATTATTAGAGTGTATTACAATACATACGCAAACACATACAGTAAGGGTAAGTTACATCTGTGAGTATTACAATCACTACAGTGAATTAATTAACAAACTTAAACAAAAGGAGATAAATGCCCGGCCCTTGAGCACAATCAGTAATAGGAGCACAGTAATATAAAGTGGGCTACAGTTAGATAGGTTCTCAAACTTATGATCCTAAAGCGGTGATGGCCAACTTTCTTTTGCATGGGGGCTGCAGGTCAATAATTTAGAAAACTTAGGGGAGACATATTGATTTAGGAATATTAAACACATAAATAATATATTTCTTAAAAATATCCAGTGTCACAGGGTCATATTTCGGTAATGTTGTAGGGCACCCTCTATCTGCTGTTCTCCCCTTTATAGGGCCAATATAGTTTGCCTATCCACAAGTCCCCAAAACACACATTTTTAGCTTTGGTTTCTTCTAGTACTAGAAAAAATAGTGTACATAATCGAGTTCTATTTTTCCCCAGGAGCCACGAAAACTAGTGCAGAAGGAGGAAAACAATTAAGAAACCAGGTTAGTGTGACCTGAGTTAGAAAGAATGAATTTGTATATTGGAGGGTGAGTGTTATAAGAGCAACGGAGAAAAATACAAATTACAAAATGACATTACACTCAAATGTAGGGAGCAATGTAGCAATACAAAGAGGATATAAAAAAATGAAGACATTATGTAGGGCAATGTTAAATTATATAAATTACTATGACAACACCTCCTGGAAGCAATTTAGGGTGTTTTATAATAGCTTAAATATCAGGGTGGTGGTATGGGAAGGATTTGAGTGCTTGTGCTTGTGGTCAGATGTGTTAGGTGAACTGGGATGTCTGAGTGAAGTAATTCTCAGGTGGGTTTGTGAACCAGATAAAGCTTGTATGCATGTAATGGTCAGATGTCCTAGGTGACCAGGTGAACTTTTTAAAGTGATTTTGGACGATACAAGCATAGGGTAAGAGTTCAGCTTGGGGGGGGGGGGTGGTTCATAGGAATGAAGGAAGTAGTTCTAGCTATAAAGATAATCAGAGTGGGAGGAGCAATGACAAGAGTAAGACATAATTTGTATACAAATTAAATAGCATGGAAAACAGAGAAATAAGAACATTGTACAATACAAAGGAGGGTAGTTATCAACGTGTCTACTTTACCTGCCTTCACCGGTTCAATACGCCCTCCTAAGCTCGCCTACCATCGCCGCCGCGGACCTGCAAAATTTCACCTAAGTTATCAAAAAAGCTGTCAAAAAGCCGCGCACCAAGTACGGGGTGATGAGCAGCGGATCATCCGATCTCGCTGTTCTTCGGCTTTTTGACAGCTTTCTTGCTAGCCTGTCACTAAGCACCCACACTAACTATACTGTTCTACCCCCTATACTGGTGCCCCCGGAGCCCCCCGCAACTCAATAAAGTTATTAACCCCTAAACCGCCGCTCCTAGACCCCGACGCAACTCTTATAAATGTATTAACCCCTAAACCGCCGCTCCTGGACACCGCCGCCACCTACATTATACCTAGTAACCCCTATCCTGCCCCCCCCATACCGCCACCCTCTATAATAAAGTTATTAACCTCTATCCTGCTGATCCCGGACCTCGCCGCAACTAAATAAATAGTTTAACCCCTAAACCGCCGCTCCCGGACCCCGCCGCAACCTATATTAAACTTATTAACCCCTATCCTGCCCCCCCACACCGTCGCCACCTATAATAAATTATTAACCCCTATCCTGCCCCCCACTACACCGCCGCCACTGTAATAAACGTATTAACCCCTAAACCTAAGTCTAACACTAACCCTAACACCCCCCTAACTTAAATATTAATTAAATAAATCTAAATAATATTTCTCTTATTAACTAAATTAATCCTATTTAAAACTAAATACTTACCTTTAAAACAAACCCTAATATAGCTACAATATAAATAATAATTATATTGTAGCTATCTTAGGATTTATTTTTATTTTACAGGCATCTTTCAATTTATTTTAACTAGGTACAATAGCTATTAAATAGTTATTAACTATTTAATAGCTACCTAGTTAAAATAAAGAGAAATTAACCTGTAAAATAAAAACTAACCTAAGTTACAATTACACCTAACACTACACTATACTTTAATAAATTAATCCTATTTAAAACTAAATACTTACCTGTAAAATAAACCCTAAGATAGCTACAATATAATTAATAATTACATTGTAGCTATTTTATGATTTATATTTATTTTACAGGTAACTTTGTATTTATTTTAGCTAGTTAGAATAGTTATTAAATAGTTATTAACTATTTAATAACTACCTAGCTAAAAGAAATACAAAATTACCTGTAAAATAAATCCTAACCTAAGTTACAATTAAACCTAACACTACACTATCATTAAATTAATTAAATACATTAACTACAAATAACTACAATTAAATACAATTACATAAACTAACTAAAGTACAAAAAATAAAAAAAGCTGTTACAAAAAATAAAAAAAATATTTTACAAACATTTAAAAAATATTACAACAATTTTAAGCTACTTACACCTAATCTAAGCCCCCTAATAAAATAACAAAGCCCCCCAAAATAAAAAAATGCCCTACCCTATTCTAAATTTAAAAAGTTCAAAGCTCTTTTACCTTACCAGCCCTTAAAAGGGCCTTTTGCGGGGCATGCCCCAAATAATTCTGCTCTTTTGCCTGTAAAAGAAAAATACAACCCTCCCAACATTAAAACCCACCACCCACATACCCCTAATCTAACCCAAACCCCCCTTAAATAAACCTAACACTACCCCCTGAAGATCATCCTACCTTTAGCCGTCTTCAGCCAGCTGACCCATCGATGGAACCGAAGAGGAGATCCGGAGCGGCAGAAGTCATCATCCAAGGCGCGCTGAAGAAGTCTTCCATCCGATGAAGTCATCATCCAGGTGGCGCTGAAGAAGTCTTCCATCCGGGCGATGTCATCTTCCAAGCGGCGTCTTCAATCTTCTTTCTTTCGGATCCATCTTCATCCCGCAGACGCAGAACATCCTTCTTCCCCGACGGACTAACGATGAATGAAGGCTCCTTTAAGGGACATCATCCAAGATGGTATCCCTTCAATTCCGATTGGCTGATAGGATTCTATCAGCCAATCAGAATTAAGGTAGGAAAAATCTGATTGGCTGATTGAATCAGCCAATCCGATTGAGCTCGCATTCTATTGGCTGATCGGAACAGCCAATAGAATGTGAGCTCAATCTGATTGGCTGATTGGATCAGCCAATCGGATTGAACTTCAATCTGATTGGCTGATTCAATCAGCCAGTCAGATTTTTCCTACCTTAATTCTGCACCGGGAGCAGCGGTTTAGGGGTTAATACATATATTATAGTTGCGGCGGGGACCGGGAGCGGCGGTTTAGGGGTTAACATATTTAGTATAGCTTGCGGCAGGGTCTGGGAGTGGCGGTTTAGGGGGTAATAACTTTAGTTGCGGCGGTGTAGGGGGGACAGATTAGGGGTGTTTAGACTTGGGGTACATGTTAGGGTGTTAGGTGTAGACAGCTCCCATAGGAATCAATGGGATGTCTGGCAGCAGCGAACATGAACTTTCGCTATGGTCAGACTCCCATTGATTCCTATGGGATCCACCGCCTCCAGGGCGGCGGTTTGAAAACCAGATACGCTGGGCCAGAAAAGTGCCGAGCGTACCTGCTAGTTTTTTGATAACTAGCAAGAGTAGTCAGATTGTGCCGAACTTGTGTGCGGAACATCTGGAGTGATGTAAGAATCGATCTGTGTCGGACTGAGTCCGGCGGATCGAAGCTTACGTCACTAAATTCTACTTTTGCCGGTATCTAGGGCTTGATAACTAAGGCGAATCAGCCTTGCCAGAAATACGCTGCGGGATTCCAGTGTATTTGAGGTAGACACGTTGATAACTAGAGGTCAAAGGGTTTTACAAAGAGATAGTGTACAAGTGGCACATTGGTTAGACCCTGGCACAAGCCCACTTTGTATTTACTTATAGATATATCTCCCCATCTCTTTATATATGTGTGTGTGTGTGTATATATATATATATATATATATATATATATATTAAAAGTATGTGCATTTTTCATTAGTTTGTATGAATAAATGAAGAATCTTCTGGCCATCGTAACATCATTCAGCTCTTTATGGAGCCAGATTTATTTGTTTGTTTATATGGATGTAGGTCCTGATTGCTCAGTCAATCAAACATAATTTAGGTACACCCAAGAAAAGCAAATACATCCCATACCTGAGTCAGATCCATATTAAAGTGCACTTGTGTTTGATTGAAATCAGGGTTATGGTTTTTGGAACTTTTCAGGAGTGTTTCACAGTTATTTTTCCCAAAAGGCATCAGTGTTATCCCAGCATGACACCATGAAATGGCCTTTGGGGTGAGATAAGGGACAAGGGGAAGAAAACTGTTACTGATCACTTATGTGTAGTTGATGATGTGCAAAAATGAAGCGGACTATGAATGGATTAGCAATATGAGCATGTTGAGTCTTAGAAATGTAACCTGTTTTGAATATAAGACAAGAGAACTATTATATAAATGAATAAATGTTGATTTTGTGAGACACTTTAAATTGAATGTTGGTCAACATTAAAGATGTTAAAACAGTTGCTAATTATCACCTTGTGAGACCCTATAAAATAGTATGTATTGGCTTTGCAAGAAGTACACATGAAGTGGATTTAGATTTTCTTGTGCACAAATTTTATAGGCTTGCTTTCTGAATCTGTACAATATTAAAAATCTAACACAATTCTTTTATTGATAAACAATGGGTTTTCAACAACAAAAATTATCAAATAAAAAAAAGAAAATACTCCTAAACTCTTGAAAGCTTAATTTCAAATATTTTATGTTAGTTTATGAAATATATATCAATGTACATTACAATGATAACAGAAGCTCTAGTTATTCTAAGAAAATTGTTTGTGACAAGAGGTCATGATTTAAGGCTGGAGTAAAGGAAATTTAATCTCCTGCAACGGAAATGTTTTTTCACTGGAAGAGCAATAAAATTGTGGAACTCATTACCAAAGGAGGTAGGGAATGCCAATACCTTAGATACATTTAAAAATGGTTTGGATACATTTCTGGCTAGAAACATAATTCAGGGATATGATTGCTTGTGTTAAATGGGTCACATTTTCATGGGATTAATTTAAGCTCAACAGGAGCTTTTTGTAAGTACATTAGATTTTTATAGGTTGAACTCGATGGACTTAAGTATTTTTTCAACCTCATCTACTATGTTACTATGTTACAATACCCCCTCAAGTTTGAATTACATTCTACTAAGACCATTTTTTTTTTCTACTCAGTTACATTTGGAAGTTAATTGTATAGAAATCTTCTCTCTCATAGCATTTTTAAATGAATCAAAAAGATTGTGAAAATATAGTTACATTGTTATGTGTAATACAAAAGAGAGCTTCCTCTGTTGCAATGGGAAATTATCACAGATACTTGCTAGGTTGCATATAATTAACCAAAATATCAACTAGAAAATTTTACACTTTGGTCCAAAATGTATTCTCGAGTGTAATGGCATTTGTAGCGCACAATCTCATGAATAAACAATGTCATGAACAGATGGAAGCATTGATAATGTATAAAATAAACAAATAATATTCTTAAATTAAAAGGATACTTTGCCACAGGTAAAATTACATATTTATGGTATTGTTTACCAGGCAAGGTTGTTCAGGCATAGGCTCCAGAGACCTTTAATAAACAGACGAATACAAGAGGAAATGAAGCACTAAAATTAAATGAACCTTGATGTGCCAAATGGACTTCATTTATTCCTCTAAAACTGTGTTACGGTCCTACTTCCTTTTTCTACTGTGTTAATTATGTGAAGCAAATGCTCTAATCATACTAATCACTGTTTTAACAGGTTTCAACTACAGGAATGCATCATGTAGTTAATTTTATATAAAATCATATCAGGCCCTCAGCTATGTTTCTGAAAATGTGATTACTCTCTTTTCTTGTTAACAGGAATAGTATGGCCCCATGATACGTTCACTTAAAAATCAAAATGACAACACACCTAATGTGAAAAAAATATAGAATTCTGCTAGAATGCCAAATAATATTCATATTTATTTTGAATCAGTCACTGAAAAGTAATATGCTTGATCACTGTTGCAAAACTTCTAAACATAGTTACCTAGCAACAGTTACCAAATAGGTAGATCCAATTATGATTTTTGAGCAATAAACAATAATAGAAATAGTTGATAGAAAGATTTCTATATCCAACCATGAAATACTTGCATGGTGCAATTTTAAGGACTGTAGTTTTGATGATAAACTATTACCGATAAGTTAATAAGAAAAAAATAAAAATAAGAAATAACTTTATTATGAAATATATTTCATTTTCATACTTTAAAATAGCTAAAAAAATAACTGGCTTCTATGTTGCATTTATACAATAATTTAGAAAGGGGAAATTAGACTTTTTTTTCAGATTGTAATATAAAAAGTTTAATTATACACTTGCATTATGCTTTCATTGTTCTGACCACTTTTGATCACTTTGTCATAAGAAGTAGTGGTCGTAAGCTTCTCCTTAACTTGTCTGCCACCTTTTAGGTGACGGAATGCAATTATCCCAATCTGATACGGTTGGGATGATTGACACCCCCTACTAGCAGGCGATTGGCCGCAAATGTCCAAGGGGCAGTATTGCACAAGCATTTCACAAGAATGCAATGCAATGCATTTAGCGATGTCGGACGGACATGGCTCGCTATAGCGAATCATGTCTGCCCGACATTTGGTAAATTGACCCCAAACATTTGTGAATTTTAGAATTCTGAGAATGGGAAGTGCACACAGCAAACCTAGCCCTGAAACATATATATCTATAATTGTCTTCAGTAGAGGTAATAAGATACAGCAGAAAAGCTTGTGTTGCTAACAGAATGACAGTGCAAGCATTGACTTCTCCTTTAACAAGTCTGGATTTGCTACTACAAATATGTTGAGTGGTTCGGAAAGTTTGGTACTTTATTTGCAGCAAACATTGTGTTAATGTACTAAAAATGTTTTCACACTTGATTGATATATTAATTGATTGCTAGCCTACTGAAGCATTTCACGTTTCTTAAAGGGATAATAAGTTGTAGTTTCTAGTGCTGGTGTTAACACAAAACTAAGAACTTGTGCAAAATACTCACTGGAAAATTGCAGAACTGAAAAAAGTTTTACTTTTTCCTTTTTCTTTTTTACTTGAATCTGTGCAAAGGAGGGCTACCAAAATGGTACATGGTCTAAAAAATAAAACTTACCAGGATAGGCTCAATGACCTAAATATGTATAGCTTAGAGGAGAGAAGGGAAAGAGGTGATATGATAGCAACTTTCAAGTACATTAAAGGGTTTAGTAAAACTGAGGCTGTGGGTATTTTACATAAAATGGAAAATTCAAGAACAAGGGGTCATGAGCTCAAGCTAAAGGGTAGTAGATTCAGGAGTAATTTGAGGAAGCACTTCTTTACAGAAAGAGTGATTGATTTATGGAATAAACTTCCTCAAGAGGTAGTAGCAACAAACACTGTGGGGGACTTTAAAAATGCATGGGACAAGCATAAGGCTATCCTACAAACTAGATAAGTTTATACTGTTAGGTAAGGTCGGGCAGACTTGCTGGGCCTATGGCTCTTATCTGCCGTCAATATCTATGTTTCTATGTTTACACTTATCCCTCCTCAAAACCATGAGTTATATGTTAACCTCCATTACAATCAAAGAGTCAGATCTATCTTGTAAAATGTACTTCTCATTGCATGGAACAAGTTCCACTGTCAAAGATACTGGTGTAAATCTTAAGCCACAAAGAGAAATCAGAGAGGCAATAAGTCATCTGTTTGATACCTGGCTTTCATACTTTCAGGTTAGACACTTCTTGTTCAGCTGTGCACATAGTGCTGCTCTTTAGAGCCTTTTCTCCTCTTGAAATATTTCTAAAAGGCATATTTTAATTATATACAAGATGTTGCATAATTCAGGACATATTAAGACTCTATCTTTCATAGAAAAATGGGAACTTCAACTTGACACTAATTTCAAATTTATCTTTAGGTGTCATCTTACTCCTGCTTGCCTGAATAAAATATACTCTTTAACTTCTCTCAAGTGCTGGAGACAGTGTGGTTGTATTGATTAACTTTGCACACTTGGTGGTCATGTCCCCATCTCCAATTGTTTTGGGAATAGATTGCACAATGTGTTAATAAACTTATAGGGCCTAATATAAAACTTGGCCAATTATTTGTTTTTACTCAATAAATCCTCTCCCATTAGCTGTAGGTAGAGAAGGCAGCTTTTTAAACTTATGAGTAATAGCAGATAGATATTGATTCCCCACCTTTGGAAAAAAAGCGCACTCAGGGGCAGATTTATCACAGCTGGAATGGGGCTATATACACCTGTTTCCGCACAAGCCTTCAGAATCACCGGAAACAGAAGTTAAGAAGCAGTGGTCTTAAGACCGCTGCTCCTTAACTCTTCTACCACCGCTGAGGCGCCGGACAGCAATCAGCTCGTTTGGATACGATCGGGTTGATTGACACCCCCTGCTAGCGGCCGATTGGTCATGAATCTGCAGGGGCGGAATTGCACAAGCATTTCACGAGAAATGCTTCCGCAATGATAAATGCCGACAGCATATGCTTTCGTCATTTTTCAATGTGCAGTGGACATGATCCGTTACCATTGGATCATGTCCGCTGCACTTTGATAAATCAGCCCCTTCGTGTATACAAGAAGTAGATTATTTTATGTCCCTTGAAAAAAAATCATTATAACTTTTCAGGTAAACTTGATCACTATCTTAAAGTAACCTTCTTCTGGGAACAGAGACTGATATCTTCATAATGTTACTATAACCCATAAATTGCTGTATCCCGATTGTTGTTGACTTTATATTCCTATGTATGTCATGTAGTACTACATGCCCTTCTGTATTATAATATATACACAATAAGGAAAAATACATCTTTTTCTAAGCATAGGGGGCGTCACAAATAACAACAATGATGATATACTATATGTACCAAATACAGTATACAACAGAAGTGAGTACACCCCTGGGCAATATCACTTTAATATCAAATTATTCAAAATTGTATCACCTCTCAATAATTGTATTATTTCTAAGTTGATACGTAGAGTATTTCCTATTATAAACAATCAAAAACAAATACGTTAGAAAGATTATATTAAAAATACAAGCCCCAAAAGTAGAAACTTAATGCAACAAAAGTGAATACACCTGTGGTCACTGACACACAAGTTAGATCACTGAAACAAAATTGAGTACACCTACAATTTTCAATTAGCCTAATTGTATGAACATAGTTACCAGAACATTTTCATTTTTGGACCAATGGGCAGTGTCTATCTGCAAGTCTGCTTCATGGCTCCACATGGAAAAGAATTGCTAGAAAAATTGAAAAATCTGATTTTGAGACTTCACAAAGATGGAAAAGGATACAGATCGGATCGGTGAATAACTAAAAATCTGTCAAAATGCAGTTGCAGCAGTAATCAGGAGGTATAGAACAATACACAGTGTCAAAAATCAGAGCCGCAGTGGCTGTTCTCCTAAAATGACGTCACTGACAGTGCGCTACTTGCACAATCTAGCTCTAAAAAACAGGCAGGTGCTTCAGATTTGGATCAAGGCAAGTGCTTCAGATTTGGCGCATAGATTATTGATAGATTTTGGAGTTTCTGTGACAGCTCAGACAGTGCTAAGGACATTGCATAATGTCAACTTCTATGGACAGCATCCAAGGAAAAAACCCTTGCTTGGTCTTCGGCACAAAACTGCAAGATTAAACTTTGAACACGAAAAGCCTGATGTATACTGGGAGCACATTCTTTGGTGAGATGACCATGACCAAGATAAAACTTTTCGGCTCAGATGGGGTGCAGCATGTTTGGTGTAAACCTGGTAAGGATTATTTCAGTGGATGCATAGTCCCAACAGTGAAGCATGGAGGTGGGAGTGTGACAATATGGGGCTGCATGACTGCAAAAGGTGTTGGGGAGATGACATTTATAGATGGCACCATGTCTGGGATATACCAAAATACTGGTTGACAAGATGACTTCCAGTCTCCAGAAGTTTGGCAGATGACGAATATTCCAGCATGATAACGATCCAAAGCACACTGCCAAAATCAAAAAGGAGTTTCTAAAGAGAAAGGAAACTATGACCTGACCAAGTATGTCACCTGACTTGAATCCAATAGAACACCTTTAGGGTATTTTAAAGAGAAAGGTAAAGGAACACAACCTCTCCAGCAAAGAGTGTCTTAAAAAAATGTATTGGAAGAATAGCAGAACATCTCTCCAGAAATGTGTGCAACACTGGTATCATGCAAGGAGGATTGAGTCAGTCATCAAAAATAAATGTGGATATACAAAATATTAGAAAAAAATAAAAAAATAATAATCTCAGTAATGAAAGGTGCACTGACTTTAGTTGCATTGGGTTCCTGTTGTGGGGCCTGTATTTTTAATATAGTAAATCTAAACTGTTAGTTTTTAATTTTACATAAGAGCAAATACCCTACTATAAAACCTAGAAGTAATGCATTTACTGTTAGGTTATATAATTCTGAATCATTTGACATTTAAGTGATATTGCACTGGGGTCTACTCACTTCTGTTGTATATTCTGTATACCAATCTTAAAGTATAAAATGTATCTATATACTACAAAGTAACATTTTAAAAGGCAATGTATAACAGTCCCAGCAGTAGAAAATTATTGAATCCTTCTATATGACCAAGGAGCTGCACTCTTATTTTATTCCCCTTCACAGTCAAAGCTGGATCAAAAAGTCTAAAAAGAAGAATAGCAATAATAGCAATAATATACATGCTGTTCTGTATAAATATTTTGAGGATTGATGGTAGATAGATAGATAGAAATAAACTGCACTAATAAAAGGCACTCCCACATTTGGATTGTACACATTCTGCACATGCCTATATATAGACTGGATGATATGGCCCCCCTGTACTTGGGCCCTGGTGCCACTGCCCCTGATGCACCAAAGGTAGTTCCACCTCTGCTTGACTCACAAAAGGCACATGGTTAACTAGTAAAAAGGTTGGATGCTTTTGCTATCCTAGCTGTACCACCCACAGTAGAATGCTGAAGGGTCAGTTGTTTTGATACTCATACACCAATCAACGATTCAAAATCAAACATTATCTTACATGTACTACAAGATATCATTTATCTGCTAAACTGTTGTTGTGGATTATTTTATGTTGGTAAGACTTCAGATGACATTATTACCAGAATGGCCAAACATATGTCTATGCAATCAGAGCAGTGCTCCAAACACATAAAGGTTAACAACCAGTTCATAGACTGTAAAATTTGCTGATGGTAATGAATCTGAGATTCATCTTATATGACCATATTACCCCTCTTGTGAGGGGTAGAGACTGTAATAAGAAATTGTTACAATGTGAGGCAAGTTGGATCCATAAACTAATTGATTGGCACTGCTTTATTTGATCTAGCAAAAACTTAATTTACCCTTGGAGTAGGTGTACATTGGTTACCCATATTTTGGGTTTACATGATTAAAATCCAGATTAAACCAAAATATGTTCATTATTAAGATACATAGATGGTTATGCCATTGTTCTGCTCTGGCATCCCATTTTATTCTGGAGCATCAAGGCCAAACTACAAATCTAAAATGGTGTTTTATCAAGAAGATTTCAAGACCCAAAAGGGGTGGTGACCTACAATCACTACTGGCAAAACGAGAAGCCTTTTGGATCTTCTCACTTAGAACTAGGATTCCCTTAGGTCTTAACATAGAAAATTATATCATTAACCACTGGCAATAAGGTTGTTTTTTCTTGCGTTCCATTGTGTGTATGTTTGCTATATGGGAAAACCTAATAGTGATTGATTCCCCTAAATGATGTTAATGTTTTAACCCTTGTTTAATGCTAATATAAAGGAGACCAAATTAATATTATTTTTTTTATATAATAACAAAACTTTAAATTACTTTTATATGTATAATTATACATGTTCTGTTTATATTAATTTATTTTCTCCCTTGCTGCTTATTATAGGTCTTTGAATATGCTCATACCTTTGCCATACTGTTATCCCTTTAAGGATGTAATTATCTGTTCACCAATAGGATTGTGTTTGCACCTTTAAATGTGTGAGGGTGAGTGACAGGCTATATTAGTCTATGAGTGAGGCAGAATAATGCCGTTTTTCTTGTCTCTCTTTCTGTTTTTATCTCTTGTTGGCTTAATAAACTGCTGGATTTTACCCCCGTGATCCACTTCTCCATGTGTTCTACTGAGGTCATTTACCATGCTAATTTTACTGTGTGATCCAGATTATGGTCTAACTTGGTGCACTATATAAAAAAGATCATAGTATCCAGCTTAGCCATATGATGTACTGATTGAAATTTTTATTTAGGAGAGTCAATGATGATATATTTGAGACACACCTATAACAGTCACAAGACAGATAAGGATATTTTTGCATATGTGCCACTTGTAAATTGTTTGCTCCTTTGTATATTAACAATTTATGACTAATATCAAAGCTTAAGGTTTACTTGCATTGCTTGAATGTTTATATTTTAAGTTACAGCTAACCTTGCTATTAATCATTAAGGTCTTGATGTGCACCAATATATAGATTATACACACAAGCTCCTAGTCAGGGGCTAACATAATATACTATTTATAGTGAATGGGTTAAATTTCTTCCTGTTTAATGAATTGGCAAATTAGACTCTGACCACTGACTCTGAATTACACACAATGGGGCCAATTTATCAAACTCTGAATGGCTTGCCATAACAGAAGTTATGAAGCAGCGGTCTAAAGACCGCTGCTCCATAACTTGTCCGCCTGTTCTGAGGCCGCGGACAGAAATCAACCCAATAGAATACGATTGAGTTGATTGACACCCCCTGCTAGCGGCCGACTGACCGCAAATCTGTAGGGAGTAGCATTGCACCAAACAAAAAATATCAATCCGAAGATTGATGGATTGTACACCTATATAGCACTCATACCCTAATTGACAGTGGCAAAAATTGGACAAGAAGTGGGTGTCCTGGGAGGAGGGAGTGCGTAGGGATTTATTAAAATATAACCTTTATTTGGTAATTTAAAATAAAAGACAAACACAATCTACATACCTACTTTGTTAAAAACACAGGATTTGGTCTGTTTGGGTTTTATCCGATATTCACGGAATATAATGAGTGGTTGTAGCATATATTAGGGGTGACTTAACTTAATTGTAAATCTCAGGTCGGGACAATCTCAGAGATTAGGTAGTAATCTGATGTTCTTGCAACTTACATAGTATTTATAGAGCTTGTGTTGCTGTGACATTGACTCTGTTGTTAATGTGTGTTGTCTGTGAATCACAGTTCAATTCAAGTTGTAATATTAGGTGTATTGTGTGCAGACATCCAGTTGTCTCACCAAAAATTTAATCAAAAATTGTATTTGTTACAACGTGTGAAGTTGGAGTTTCTGTTGGCGTGGGATTACATTATATTGTATTTTATTAGAATTGGTCTAAAGTTGTATGTCACAATGTCTAGTTGACTTACAGTTCTATTTCTTATGTTAAACGTTTTTTCACAAATATCTTGGTCGACTGTTGTTGTAAGTATGATATGCTAGGTGCCGTTTTTAAATTGGATAGGCTCTGGATGAATTTAGACAGACAGTGCTGTCTATATGTAATGTAATTGAACTTGTCAGTAAGATATCAGGTCTGCCCCTGTATAGTCTGCTGTCATATATTTATAAAAACTTTAGCCTGCTATATTGCCTAGAGTATTTACTGCGCTATCTAGCGCCTTAAGATTGAATCACCTTAATAAGGTCTCAACTTATTCTAAGATCAGTGTCACTTTATACAATATAAATGTCAAAGTAACTTGGAATTATTTGGTTACTTGAGTTGGATCTTGGTGAATCTAAGGCAGCTGTCTGTGCTGAGACATATATTGTGCTGCTTATTCAATCCAAGAAGAGGTTTAATATATTGCTGAAACTCAGCTGCATTTGGGGGTTACCATTCACTAAGGCAGCTGTCTGTGCTGAGAAATATAATATGCTGCTTATTCCACAAAAAGAAGGTTTAATATATTGCTGAAACTCAGTTGAATTTTTTTGGGGGTTACCATTTATTTGAGATATAATATTATCCCTTTCCTGTGATAAGTATAATTGTTATAGTGGCAAAAGGCTTAGGTAACGTTTCAGTTATGTTAGATTGTTGTTGTGTTTGTCTACATAGACAATGTTTTTAACATACTGTTCATAATTAGCTATACAAAGACACTGCCTGACAGCACCTCAGCATTTTTGCAATACAGTAAGTCTGGACTATAGATAGATCTATATATATATATATATATATATATATATATATATCATATTAATAGATCCAGAGATTAATAGGCTACCCTAATTTGTAAATTTGTGCAGTGCCATTAGTACTTTGCTTTTCTTGGTAGACAGCGTATGCTGTTGGCATTTATCGATGTGCAGCGGACATGATACGCTACATTGTATCATGTCCACTTGCACTATGATAAATATACCCCAATATATTGAATGGTGGAGGGCAGTATGGTAGCCACACTGTTATCATGCGCATGGGCTGCCTCGGTAGTGTGCCATATAGTGTCATATACTATGAGTGTGTGAGAGCCACAGTATATTTGGCAGTAAATTCTGATAGCAGCCACTCAGGGTAAGTTAAATATGTGACAAAGTGAATTCTCATAACCATTTATATTGTTTGTGCTGTGTTAAAAAACAATGTGGACAAGCCTTAAATATATATTACTGGTAATGATCTATGCATCTATAAAATAAGTACCACACTTTCACATTTAAGATACACAGATGTTTTATGGTGAATATTTATGGTTTTGTACTGCTGCTATGACAACAGCTGTTATCGCACAATTTGCACTTTGTTTTCAGTTATGTCCAAGCTTTGCACTAGGGATTGTTTTCCCCCAAAATGTCACACCAATGAAATGCTATGGATATACTAATTCCAGGGATATGTGGTATCCTTACAGCATGGTCATCATATTTACCTACACCTTGGTGGTTGGACATTAGAGGTGAGAGCGCAGAACCATTTTGGAATATCTATATAATTGTATATGGAGGTACAACTTTAAAGGAATATGTAATGGATAGGTGGAAATCTTTCCAGAAGAAATATACAAATTTTAAAAACAGAAAATCTTCCCCCACCCCAGCTTTATATTTTATATTTCTCATGAGTATCATAATTTCACAAGTATCAAAATAATAAATACCCTCACAGAAATACAGATATTCTTTATTGAATATTACTTATGCAACAGATTGCATGCTGTGTTTAATTTGAACATGGATTTAATATATATCCATGTATAGTCAACAGAATTCTTCCATTTAATTGTATCTGCAAAAGTTACGCTGGCTTGAAAATAGAAAGTGTGCATATAATTTTATTATATTAATATCTGTTACATTCATTCCATACAAGTGATAGAGAGGACAAGACAAAACAAGTTTAACGTTTGATGGACTTACAGTCTTTTAGTACAGAGCTTTTTGGCTATTTTGTATTAATTTGCATTTCATAAATAATTGTTTTAAAAAATGGCAATCATGTCTTAAACATAAAGGAAATATAAGACAAACTAAGATACACAGCAGGCAAAAATATATAACCCTGATTCAAGCCAAACTGGTAGCTTTAAGAGGCGCCAAAAATACAAACAGATATACTTAATAAACTAATAATGCAAATATATACAGATCTTTAAGCGGATATGCAAAAGATATGACAACAAATATCTATAGTAAAAATTAGTATTATATCAATTATATAATGTAACAGGTATATCAATGTGTATAATGACTACAGTGTCAGTATAAGATGCAGACCATATGTAAACAAACAGTAACAAATTCAAGAACAAAAAATGCTAAAACAAAATGTCTGATAAGATAATAACACAGAAGTGTCCCTTAATAGGTTAATCCAATCCAGATGGTATCACAGATCAGGCAGCTGGGCTGGGAGGCCAAATAGTGAGCGGTACACCCTCTCCTGTCAAGAGTCCTAATGCATTTTAAAGTCAGTAGTTAAGAGTTGTATGGTACAACGCAGTAACATAAAACTCATAACTAAAGTGCTAAAAAGTACACTAACACCCATAAACTACCTATTAACCCCTAAACCGAGGCCCTCCCGCATTGCAAATACTAAAATAAAAATTTTAACCCCTAATCTGCCGCTCCAGACACCGCCGTCACCTACATTATATTTATGAACCCCTAATCTGCTGACCCCAACATCGCAGACACCTATGTTATATTTATTAACCCCTAATCTGACGCCCTCAATGTCACCGCCACCTACCTACACTTATTAACCCTTAATCTGCCACCTCCAACGTCGCCACCACTATAATAAACATATTAACCCCTAAACCGCCGCACTCCCGCCTTGCAAACATTAGTTAAATATTATTAACCCCTAATCTGCTGTCCCTAACATCTCTGCCACCTACCTACATTTATTAACCCATAATCTGCCGCCCCCAACGTCGCCGCCACTATATTAAAGTTATTAACACCTAAGTCTAACCCTAAACCTAACGCCCACTAACTTAAATATAATTTAAATAAATCTAAATAAATATTCCTATCATTAACTAAATTATTCCTATTTAAAACAAAATACTTACCTCTAAAATAAAACCTAAGCTAGCTACAATATAACTAATAGTTACATTGTAGCTAGCTTAGGTTTTATTTTTATTTTACAGTCAAGTTTGTATTTATTTTAACTAGGTAGAATAGTTATTAAATAGTTATTAACTATTTACTAACTACCTAGCTAAAATAAATACAAATTTACCTGTAAAATAAAACCTAACATAAGTTACAATAACACCTAACACTACACTATAATTAAATAAATTAAATACAATTACCTAAATTAAATTAGCTAAAGTACAAAAAACAAACAAACACTAAATTACAGAAAATAATAAACAAATTACAGAAATTTAAACTAACTACACCTAATCTAATAGCCCTTTTAAAATAACCCCCCCCCAAATAAAAAAAACCCTAGCCTAAACTAAACTACCAATAGCCCTTAAAAGGGCCTTTTGCGGGGCATTGACCCAAAGTAATCAGCTCTTTTACCTGTAAAAAAAAATACAAACAACACCCCAACAGTAAAACCCACCACCCACACAACCAACCCCCCAAATAAAATACTATCTAAAATAACCTAAGCTCCCCATTTCCCTGAAAAGGGCATTTGGATGGGCAGCTCTTTTGCCGCCCAAACCCTAATCTAAAAATTAAAACACACCCAACACACCCTTAAAAAACCTAACACTAACCCCCTGAAGATTGACTTATCGACTGTTCCAATCAGCCAATAGAATGCAAGCTCAATCCTATTGGCTGATTGGATCAGCCAATAGGAATAAACTTCAATCCTATTGGCTGATTGCATCAGCCAGTAGGATTTTTTCTACCTTAATTCCGATTGGCTTATAGAATTCTATCAGCCTATCAGAATCTAAGGGACGCCATCTTGGATGATGTCACTTAAAGGTACCTTCATTCTGTTTAAGTCATTGCCAGAAGAGGATGCTCCGCATCGGATGTCTTGAAGATGGACCCGCTCCACGCCGGGTGGATGAAGATAGAAGATGCCATCTGGATGAAGACTTCTGCCCGTCTGGAGGACCACTTCTGCCTGGCTTGGATCAAGACTTCTGCCCGGCTTGGATGAAGACTTCTGCCCGTCTGGAGGACCACGTCGCCTGGCTTGGATGAAGACGTCTTCCGGTAAGTCGATCTTCAAGGGGTTAGTGTTAGGTTTTTTTAAGGGTGTATTGGGTGGGTTTTATTTTTAGATAGTATTTTATTTGGGGGGTTGGTTGTGTGGGTGGTGGCTTTTACTGTTGGGGGGGTTACTTGTATTTTTTTTTACAGGTAAAAGAGTTGATTACTTTGGGGCAATGCCCCGCAAAAGGTCCTTTTAAAGGCTATTGGCAGTTTAGTTTAGGCTAGGGGTTTTTTTTTATTTTGGGGGGGCTTTTTTATTTTAATAGGGCTATTAGATTAGGTGTAATTAGTTTAAATTTCTGTAATTTGTTTATTAATTTTTGTAATTTAGTGGGGGTTTTTTGTACTTTAGCTAATTTAATTTAATTTAGGTAATTGTATTTAATTTAGTTAATTTATTTAATTATAGTGTATTGTTAGGTGTTAGTGTAACTTAGGTTAGGTTTTATTTTACAGGTAAATTTGTATTTATTTTAGCTAGGTAGTTAGTAAATAGTTTGGCGGTTTAGGGGTAAATATGTTTATTATAGTGGTGGCGACGTTGGGGGCGGCAGATTAGGGGTTAATAAGTGTAGGTAGGTTGTGTCGACATTGGGGGTGGCAGATTAGGGGTTAATGAATATAATGTAGGTGGTGGCAATGTTGGGGGCAGCAGATTAGGGGTTAATACATATAATGTAGGTGGCGGCGGTGTCCGGAGCGGCAGATTAGGGGTTAATAATGTAATGCAGGTGGCGGCGATGTTAGGGGCGGCAGATTAGGGGTTAATAAGTGTAGGATTAGGGGTGTTTAGACTCGGGGTTCATGTTAGGGTGTTAGGTGTAGACATAAATTTTACTTCCCCATAGGAATCAATGGGGCTGCTTTAAGGAGTTTTACGCTGCTTTTTGGCAGGTGTTAGACTTTTTTTCAGCTGGCTCTCCCTGTTGATTCCTTTGGGGAAATCGTGCACAAGCACGTTACACCAGCTCACCGCTGACTTAAGCAGCACTGGTATTGGAGTGTGGTAATGAGCAAAATTTTGCTCAACGCTCACTTCTTGTCTTTTAACAATGGGTTTCTGAAAACTTGTAATACCAGCGCTGCAGGTAAGTGAGCGGTGAGGGAAAACTGCTCGTTAGCACCGCACAGCCTCTAACGCAAAACTCGTAATCTAGGTGTATTAAAGGGACAGTCAAGTCCAAAAATATAATGTTTCAAATAGGGCATGTAATTTGAAACAAGTTTCCAATTTACTTTTATCATCAATTTTGCTTTGTTCTCTTGGTATTATTAGTTGAAAGCTAAACCTAGGAAGGCTCATATGATAATTTCTTAACCCTTGAAGGCCACCTCTGATCACATGCTTTTTTTATTTGCTTTTCACAACAGGGTAGGGCTAGTTCATGTAAACTATATAGATAACATTGTGATCACGCCTGTGAATTGTGGCAGACACTGCACTAATGGGCTAAAATGAAAGTCAATAGATAATAAATAAAATATCATGTGAACAAAGGGTTGTCAGAAGATGCTTAGATACAAGTTAATCACAGAGGTAAAAATTATATTAATATAACTGTGTTGGTTATGCAAAACTTGGAAATGGATAATAAAGGGATTATCTATCTTTTAAAACAACAACAATTCTGGTGTTGACTGTCCCTTTAAAAAAATATTGCACAAAAAAGGACTCAAAAATATGAGGTCTCAGTTGTTAGAAAAAAAGTCAGGCAAAGGATTTTAACATTGAGATACATACATATACATCGCTAAAGATATATATATGTGTGTATGTGTGTGTATATATATATATATATATATATATATATATTTATTTATATTTATATATATATATATGTGTGTATATGTGTGTGTCCTTATATGTGTACAGAAGTATTTATGTATTTATATGTGTATATATGTATTTCATATTTATACAAAATTCATATTTAATAGTGTTATACTGTGTATTTATCGTAGATATTTCACATTTTAATGTTCTGCACATAGCAGAATATGTTCTAAGTACAGTATATATAAATAGATATTCCTATGTATATATCTGTATATATAATCATCTCTCTCTCTTTCTATATGTATATATAAATATATATATATTTATATATATATATATATATATATTTTTTTTAAATGTTTTTATTAAAGGTTTTGCAAATATATAACATAACAATCGGGGACTCGCAGGACCCCTTTTTTCAGTAATGGAAATGAACAGATTATTGGGTCATAGAACCCATCACAGAAAGTTCAGCACATTTGAAGAACCAAAAAATAAATAAGAATACAGCAGGGCACTTTAGCTGGTATGTTTTGAGTGTAGAAAAACAAAGGTGAGGGGAGGGGGAGGGGGGGTTCATATATGTGGAAGGGGGGGAAATATACTATCATCAATGTTTCTAGGCACTTGTATACTAGGCTTATTAACTAGAGTAGTCAGGTTGTTAGCTGTCAGGTTAGGCGTCAGTCGTCAGAGCCTGTGGTTGCCCCAAAGTGTCATGGTCATTCTTCCAGTCGGCCCAGGCCATCTCAAATAGGTCAGACTTATTAAGGTCAAAGTATATTGGCTTTTCCATGGTGTATAGATAGGCCATTGTATGGGTAATATCCTGCCAGCTAGGGGGGACATCCCTTTTCCAAGCCTTAGCTATGTTAGTCTTGATTGAGGCCAGGAGATAGACACTAAAAAGACTCTGGTGTCTAGGTAAACTGTGTAAATCTAAGTGAAGGAGGGCAAGCGCCGGATCAGCAGGAACTCTAATGCCATAATTTAGAAGGATACGAATTCCTCTTTCCTATAGTGGTTTAATGACGGGGCATTCCCACCAGATGTGTAGCAAGCTACCGCGTAAACCGCAACCTCTCCAGCACAGAGGGGACGATCCAGGAAACATCCTAGACAGTCGTGTTGGGACAAAGTACCAGTGAGAGAGCACCTTGTAATACGTTTCAAATATTGTTACACAATGAAGAGTCTTCTTGGTTAACTGGATGGCCCGTTGCCACGTTTCACTGGGGGTGTCAGTGCCCAGGAGAGTATCCCATCTCAAGAGGTGAGGAGCCACAGTCGGTGGTGAGGTGCCGTCTAAGAGGACATAGTGCCTTAATAAAGGTCGGATAAGCTTGCGCCCGCCTTGCCAGACAGACTCCCATGGAGTAAGGGGGCGGGAAGCAGGTGGAAGAAAATTCCAGCTTCTTAGGAAACTCTGAATCCTGCAAAGTTCAAAGTTGAGAAACTGAGGAACGGTTGTCTGCTGGTTTAGTTGTGGTAATGTTATGAACTCGTCTGGTTTTGTGGTGGACCAGAAATCTGAAACTTTAATGACTCTTAGTGATGTCGCGAACCTGAAATTTTCGGTTCGCGAACCGCGGACTCGAACTTCCGGTATTGTTCACGAACGCGCAAACCGCGTGAACCGCCATTTAATTCAATAGGCAGGCGAACTTTAAAACCTACAAGGACTCTTTCTGGCCACAATAGTGATGGAAAAGTTGTTTCAAGGGTCCTAACACCTGGACTGTTGCATGCTGGAGGGGGATCCCTGGCAAAACTCCCATGGAAAATTACATAGTTGATGCAGAGTCTGCTTTTAAGGTATAATGGGTCTAAATCAACTAACATTCCCAAAGTGGCTGTCTCAAAACATCCCGGACAGAAGATAGATTGATAGTGATAGATAGGATAGATATATATACATAGATTGATAGTTAGATAGAATCGATAGAAGAGAAATAGATATATTTGTTAGATATATAATTACCCTAATAAATTCTAATAATCAAACATGCGTTCTTGGACCCAACTAGCTTGTGTCAATTAGTACTTTTCTTAGCACTTTAATCCCTTTCCCCCCCCCCCTATCGTGGGAGTTCTATATGGCCTGCCAGATTACCCTGAAAAATTATAATAATAAGGCATGTGGTCTGCTACCTTTTTTATCGAGGTTGTGTTTTAAGTACTACCATTCTTAGCACTTTAATCTCTGTAACTCCCCCTATTTGGTGAGGTCTATATGGCCTGGATGATTACCCATACAAAATATAATAATAAGACATCTGCTCTTGGTCTGCGACCCATGGTAACTATGTTGTGTTAATTAGTAATGTCCTTCGCATTTTAATAGCTGTTACTCATACTCACCCTATCGGTGGAGGTCTATATGGCCTGCATGATTACCCTTACAAAATATAACAACCAAACATGGGACCCATGGTAAGTAGGTTGTGTTATGTAGTACTGTTCTTTGCATTTTCATACCTGTTACAACACCAAATGGTGGCAGGTCTATCTGTCCTTCATGATTAGCTGCACCCAAACCCCAAAAAAAGCCGAGTGGTCTTAGACTAACACCCATGGCTAACTCTGTTGTTTCAATTAGTACTATTCTTAGCACTTTCATCCCTGTTACGGGCGGTCTACATGGCCATCATGATTAGCCGAACAAAATACTACAATCCAACCTTTTCAAAGTCCGTTTCAATGGCACCAGCAAACTGACGATTCAAATCACAGCAACTATTAACAAAAATTTTAATTTTTAATTATTAGAATACTGTCACAACAAATATGATTGGTGTAAATATTTTTTAAGTAGGCCTGGCACACAGGCTTGGAAGGCTGTAGAAAACTGAATTCAAAGGCACAAGCAAACTGAGGGTTAAGATCATCAACAATAAAGATTTTTTTAATTATAATTAGTAACTATACTGTGACAAAAAATTAGGATTGGTGTAAATAGTTGGCAAGACGGCCTGGCACAAAAGGATGGCAGGCAGGATGGAGATGCAATTCAAGGACACTAGGAGACTGATTACTGACAGTCTAAACAGTGATGATTGACAATTTTTGCAATACTGTTAACAGAAATATGATTGCTGACAACAATTGGCTAGGTGGGGGCCTGGCTCACAGCAGGCTGCAAGGCAGGAGGAAAGTGCGTTTCATTGGCACCAGCAAACTGACGATTCAAATCACAGCAACTATTAACAAAAAATTTAATTTTTAATTATTAGAATACTGTCACAACAAATATGATTGGTGTAAATATTTTTTAAGTAGGCCAGGCACACAGGCTTGGAAGGCTGTAGAAAACTGCAATTCAAAGGCACAAGCAAACTGAGGGTTAAGATCATCAACAATAAAGATTTTTTTAATTTTAATTAGTAACTATACTGTGACAAAACATTAGGATTGGTGTAAATAGTTGGCAAGACGGCCTGGCACAAAAGGATGGCAGGCAGGAGGGAGATGCAATTCAAGGACACTAGGAGACTGATTACTGACAGTCTAAACAGTGATGATTGACCATTTTTGCAATACTGTTAACAGAAATATGATTGCTGACAACAATTGGCTAGGTGGGGGCCTGGCTCACAGCAGGCTGCAAGGCAGGAGGAAAGTGCGTTTCAATGGCACCAGCAAACTGACGATTCAAATCACAGCAACTATTACCAAAAATTTTAATTTTTAATTATTAGAATACTGTCACAACAAATATGATTGGTGTAAATATTTTTGAAGTAGGCCTGGCACACAGGCTTGGAAGGCTGTAGAAAACTAAATTCAAAGGCACGAGCAAACTGAGGGTTAAGATCATCAACAATAAAGATTTTTTTAATTATAATTAGTAACTATACTGTGACAAAAAATTAGGATTGGTGTAAATAGTTGGCAAGACGGCCTGGCACAAAAGGATGGCAGGCAGGAGGGAGATGCAATTCAAGGACACTAGGAGACTGATTACTGACAGTCTAAACAGTGATGATTGACAATTTTTGCAATACTGTTAACAGAAATATGATTGCTGACAACAATTGGCTAGGTGGGAGCCTGGCTCACAGCAGGCTGCAAGGCAGGAGGAAAGTGCGTTTCATTGGCACCAGCAAACTGACGATTCAAATCACAGCAACTATTAACAAAAAATTTAATTTTTAATTATTAGAATACTGTCACAACAAATATGATTGGTGTAAATATTTTTTAAGTAGGCCTGGCACACAGGCTTGGAAGGCTGTAGAAAACTGCAATTCAAAGGCACGAGCAAACTGAGGGTTAAGATCATCAACAATAAAGATTTTTTTAATTTTAATTAGTAACTATACTGTGACAAAAAATTAGGATTGGTGTAAATAGTTGGCAAGACGGCCTGGCACAAAAGGATGGCAGGCAGGAGGGAGATGCAATTCAAGGACACTAGGAGACTGATTACTGACAGTCTAAACAGTGATGATTGACAATTTTTGCAATACTGTTAACAGAAATATGATTGCTGACAACAATTGGCTAGGTGGGGGCCTGGCTCACAGCAGGCTGCAAGGCAGGAGGAAAGTGCGTTTCAATGGCACCAGCAAACTGACGATTCAAATCACAGCAACTATTACCAAAAATTTTAATTTTTAATTATTAGAATACTGTCACAACAAATATGATTGGTGTAAATATTTTTGAAGTAGGCCTGGCACACAGGCTTGGAAGGCTGTAGAAAAGTGCAATTCAAAGGCACGAGCAAACTGAGGGTTAAGATCAACACTAAAAATTTTTTTTATTTAAATTAATAACTATACTGTCTGACTGTGACAACAATTATGATTGGTGTAAATAGTTGGCTAGACGGCCTGGCACAAAAGGCTGGCAGTGGCAGGCAGGAGGTAAATTAAATTCAATGGCCCTAGGAGACTGAATATTTGCAGTCCAAAAAATTATGTTTTTTGTTTTTTTTATTACTGTTACAAGAATTGTGATTGGTGCCACTAATTGGCTACTTGGGCCTGGCAGACAGGCTGGCAGATATGAGTCGTGGATGGTAGGTAGGGCAGTAATTTAACACAGTATGCTGTGTAAGTGACAAAAACACAGGACTGATAGAAAATTAAGTTACATTACACTAGCAAAATATTTTAAAATTTTAGATTTTAATATTAAAATTATGTTAAGAAGTGCAATGCACATATGACTCTATGAGTGGTCGCACTGGCTGGCTGCTACGTAGGGCAGCAATTATAACAACAGTATGCTGTGTAAGTCAGATAGACAGTTAGACACAGGCCTGATAGAAAATACAATTAGATTACACTAGCATAATGATTTAAAGACTTTTTTTTGGAAATTTTAAGAAAAAGGTTAAGCACATACATATGAGTCGTGGCTGATAGCCTTGGAAGGGCAGCTATTAAAAACAGTAGGCTATGTATGTCGGATACACACACGCCTGATAGAAAATACTATTAGATTACACTAGAAAAATGATTGAAATTATTTTTTTGGGGGGGAAATTAAAAAAAGGTTAAACACATATGAGTCGTGGCTCATAGACTAGGGAGGGCAGCAAGTAAACACAGTAGGCTCTCTATGTCAGCAAAACACACAGGCCGGATAGAAAATTAGATTTTATTACACTAGCAAACAAATTTAAACTTTTTTTTTTTTTATATGAAAATTAAGGTGAAAGAAAAATAGATATGAGTGCTGGGTGGCTGCCTGGCACAGACCAATTAACCAAAAGACTGAAAAAAAAAGAGGTATATTAATGCTGAGTGAACCTGACAGACACAGGCATGATAGTAAATGTAATTAGATTACACTAGAAAAATATTTTTTTGTGTTTTTTTTTTTAAATTAAAAATAATGTTATAAACGGATATTAACACTGCTGGCTGCTGGCTGGCACAGAGCAATGAACCAGAGTATATGCTGTGTGACAATGGCCTGATAGAAAATGAAAAAAAATTACACTAGAAAAATAATTATATTTTTGGGTTAGTTAAATTTAAACTAATGTTGTTAGGGAGATATCAGTGGTGGCAGTAGTCACAGCATATGCTGTGAGCCTTAAACACACAGCTGAAAGCCAGGCAAATGCTAATAAAAAACAAACAAACAAAAAAAAAAAAACGTCACGAAATATAGCCCTAAAAAGGGCTTTTTGGGGTGCTGTGCTTGCAGCAGAGATGAGTGGAGTCCTTCTGGACTGTAAATACACTAGCCTAGCTATGTTTTTCCTATTAATGTCAGGAGCAAAAACACAACACGTCCTCTCATTAAAAAAGCAAGGTCGTTATGAGTCTAAAATGGCGGATTCCGAGTAGCTGGGAGTGTCTGTGAGGGAGTGTCTGATGTTGATTGGCTCTAATGTGTCAGGCGGCTGTGACATAAAGGCTCAAAGTTTCCACAATGATGACACATAGGGGCGGATCGAACATCGCCATGTGTTCGCCCACAAACGCGAACGCGAACAACCTATGTTCGCTGTGAACCGTTCGGAGGCGAACAGTTTGGGACATCACTACTCTTAGTCGAGCCCACGTGTTCGGGTGGGTATCAGGTAAGTTCGCGAGTAGGCCAGCTACCGAAGTTATGGGGGAGGGATGAGGAGCAATAAGCTGACGGTGTCGAAGCTTATCCCAGACTGATAGACACTCCAGAATAACCAGATTATTTTTGCTCAGCATTCTACGACTGTGGTGTGGGATCCAAATAACAACCCGGAGAAGAACGTTGGGCGGCAATGATGCCTGCTCGAGTTCTCTCCACCTGTCCTGGGCCTGGAGTACTCCCCATTGGGAGATATGTGTCAGCATGGCTCCCTCATAATATTTCACCACCGACGGGGATGCGAGTCCACCTAAGGGAACGGGGAGTTGCAAGGTCTTGTGAGTGATTCGTGGGACCTTGCATTGCCAAATGAACTTCGTAAACTCGCTCTGAAATTGGAGAAGGAAGTGCATTGGGACTCTGATCGGCAAGCAGCGAAATAAGTATGTTAACTTAGGAAGGAAAGACATTTTGAGTGATGTGATTCTTCCTATCCACGATACGGACTTGTGATCCCACGCGTTTTTTAACCGTCTTAGCTCTGCTAATAGGGGAGAATAATTGTCTTTTATCATTTGTTGGGCAATAGGAGACAGCTTAATTCCCAAGTGGGTTATCCGTTCTGTCAACCACTTGAAGTGGCATTTGTCTTGCAGTTCGCGGATGTAGGATTGTGGATATCCCCACCAGTAAACTTCGGTTTTATTTGTGTTGAGTTTATAATAGGAGAGATCACCAAATACCCTCAGAATCTCCAACAATCGAGGGATGGCTTTGGCAGGATCTGTGGTGAAAACGGTGACGTCATCTGCAAATAGTGCAATTTTATGTAACGTACCTGAGAGTCTAACTCCTGGCAGAGACGCGTCCGACCGAATTTTCGTAGCGAGAGGTTCAATCGCCAAAGCGAACAACAGGGGTGAAAGAGGACACCCCTGTCTAGTGCCATTCGATATATTAAACGGTGAGGTTTGGAATCCCAAGCATTCTACCAATATGAGTGGCCAAAATCTTGGAATAGATCTTAATATCAATGTTAATCAGGGAAATTGGTCTGTAATTTAAACAGAGAGAGGGATCTTTGTCCGGTTTGGGTATGGTAATGATGGCGGCTTGAAGAAAGTATTCTTTAAAAGACCCGGTGGTGCTCGCCAAGCCAAAGAACCTGAGTAAGTACGGAGCCAGTTCGTGAATATATTGCTTATAGAACTGAGCAGGGAACCCATCTGGCCCAGGAGCCTTAAATGGTTTCATGCGCTTAATGGTGTGCTTGATTTCAGACAGAGAAAATGGCAGTGTAAGCGCTGCCTGCTGCTCTGGCGTGAGCTCAGGCAGATTTAGGTTAGAGAGGTACCGTTTAACTTCACCTACAGAGGACGGGTGTAAGCCCACCTCATTGCCAATGTTATATAGTTTAGAATAGAAGTCTGCAAAGCTCTCGCCTATCAAAGACGGTTTCTTGTGCAGCCTATTTTCATGTAGGATCTGTGATATGCGGGTAGCGCTATATTTGTTTCTCAATTTATTGGCTAGAAGTGTATCAGCCTTGTTTCCTTTATGGTAAAACAATTGTTTTAGCTTAGAAAGGGCAGTTTGAGTCCGCTTCAACTCCAACTGGTTGATATGATCTCTCACATCTCTGATCTGTTCTGTCAAGGCCGTCGAAATAGAGGTTCTGTTACTCAGTTCTAGTTGTCTAAGTTTAGTATGCGCCTGCGCAAGCGTTAAGCCAGCCAGTTTTCTAATGTGACCCTGTTTACGGATTATGAGTCCTCGGCCCATTGCCTTGATGGCGCCCCACAAGGTATCGTCTGGAATCTGTCCGTTGTCATTTTGTCTAAGTAGTTCGGTCAAGTCTCGTCTCAATTCTTCCCTAAAGGCTATGTCTGTGAGGATATGTCGCGGGAGTCTCCAACCTGTCTGAGGAAAAGGCTTGTCCATGGGGAGGAAGTCGGTTAATAGTAAGTCATGGTCTGACCAGGAGCTTACGGCTATCTCTGACTGTGTAACAGATTCCAAGGTCTCTGCTTGGCAGAACATATGATCCAATCTGGAATAGGTCTTGTGGGGGTGTGAGTAGTGAGTGTAGTCCCTGTCACGAGTGTGCAAAGACCTCCAAATGTCAAAATAGCCATAGAGAGACATCACATTCCGGAATTTAGCAGAAATACTGCTTGCTTGGGGGTTGATATTATCTGAAATTTTAGTTTTGCAGTCCAGGGAGGGGTCCCAGGTCATATTAAAGTCACCTGCTAAGATAACTCGACCTTGTCTATACTGGTCTACTAGTTGTAAAATTTTACGGAGGCATGCGGGCTGGTGGGAATTAGGGAGGTAAATGGATACCAATGTGTGTAGTACATGATTCAACTTACAAACTAAGATGATGTACCTGGCTTGCGGGTCACTAAAAGTTTGGATGGGTTCGTACGCTACTTTGCGATGTAGGAGTATGGCCGTGCCCCTAGCCTTCTTAGTAAAAGGGGAGTGGTCAGGTATCCAATAGGAGCAGGAATAAAACCGTTGTGGGGAGTCTAGTTTCCAGTGAGTTTCTTGTATGAAGACAACATCGGGATTGTAGAATTGGAGTTCCCTAGCCAAGAGGCTTCGTTTGTGGGGGGGAGTTGAGACCTCTCGCATTGTGGGTGAGAAATCTAAGGTGGTTTGCCATTGTTTTTAGTGTGGGGAGGAGAGGGGGGGGGGAGGGATATTGGGGGTGTGGTTATGAAAGGGACTCAGGATAAATCCTATATCAGTAAGTGCTGTGCTGAGTTTATGAGGTGGAAATAGTCCACCTAGATGGAACCCTGGTGTGGGCTACCTATTGGGGGGGAGCTATATGAGGATGGGCCGGGGTGTCCGGCCTCACTCCGTCTATATTTTTTTTATTAATAAAAGGAACATATTCTTCTATGTGGAGAACATTGGAATGTTAAAATATTCATATTTTCATGTCGTGTTAGCGCACTTGAAAATATGTGATCGTGTTTGCTTATGAGTCGGGTGTTTTTTTTGCCCCCACTATTTTTGGCTCCATTGACTTCCATAGGGGAAGTTTTGCTTTTTATGGTTGTCGGGTTAGCATGCGAGTGGTAACTTTTTACGAGTGCAACCCCAGCTCGCACAAAAAGCTTACTTCTAGTGCAGTTCAGTCTCATGTGGGAGTAATAAATAGCGCTCCACTTGTAAGTCATAAAAAGCCACACTTACTGATTTAAAAAAAAAAAAAAACACCTTAGATTTTTAAGATAAAATAGAGTGATGAAAGCAAGATAACTTCTTAATTTTCAACTTATTTTGGTATCTGTGTTGCAGTAATGAATTACTAATTGCAAAAGTAATATTTTTTTACTTAGATCTATAATTCTAATGTGCAAAATAAAATATAGAACATCATAAAAAAATATTCCATGTTTATACTGTTAAAATGATTTTTCTTTCAGTGAGCTTTATGGATTCTTACGAGTAAATGGTCCTCACTATATGAAGAGATTTCTGTTTTGATCCTCAGAAGACCAGTGTTATTGTAGAGGAGACATTTCCCACTGTAAAAATGTTCAAACCTAGATACAAGGATTACTGTCTTAACCAGTCAAAGACAATAACACACTATCCTATTTAACCACGGGGGAAAAAGTATGAGGAAGAAATATACAATCAAAATTAATTGATGAGCTTTTGATAAAAAAAAATAGATTTGGGAGCTGTAGCATTATTTTTAATATTGTGTATGCTTTTTTTGCATGCTAAGACAAAACCTTTCCTTATCCTTCTTCCAATTCACATAGTGCTGCTACAGTTGTGTGTGAGACCTTTTCTTTCTCTCTCTCTCTCTCTCTCTCTCTCTCTTTCTCTCTCTCTCTCTCTTTCTCTCTCTCTCTTTTTCTCTCTCTGTTTCTCTTTTTCTCTCTCTCTTTCTTTCTTTCTCTCTCTCTCTTTCTTTCTCTCTCTCTCTTTCTTTCTCTCTCTCTTTCTCTCTCTCTTTCTCTCCCTCTCTTTCTCTCTCTCTCTCTTTCTCTCTCTCTCTCTCTCTCTCTCTCTTTCTCTCTCTTCTATTCTGGGTGCTGACAGCTGTCACCCCCCTGCCCTCTTAAAGGACATTTTGTGAGAACAATGAGAAACAATTCAGAGATGCAGACTGGGGTCTCCCAACTGGCAGGAGTGGGAGAAAGATTCCGCGAGAGGGGGTATAAATCCTCTATTATTCAAGAAAATATGATCACAGCATCTTCACTCACTCAAGATGAATTGATCAAGCCCACATCAAAGAGAGACACGAGCAATAGATTAATTATGTCCACTACATTCACTCCAACCACCAAGAACACGTATCTTACACCAGCACTGGCCTATAATGGCGTCTGATCCAAAATTAACATTCACTCGGCAGCTACAACCTATGGTGGGTTTTAAGAGGGGTACCAACCTTAGGGACCTCTTAATGCACACTGATCAGAAATCCAGCTACACCACAGGGGCCAAAATAAATATCAAAGGATCGTACAGATGCTTAGGCTGCACAACGTGTAATGGTCTGGTCAGTACCAAAACCTTTCATCACCCACACACTAATCGAAGATATGTGATTAAACACTCCATTACGTGTACCACTACACACGTAGTGTACCTCCTCTTCTGCCCATGTTCGTGTTTTTACGTGGGCAAAACTACAGGCACGTTACGTGAACGAATGGCAAATCACAGGCATGCAATACGATCTGCACTTAAACAGGGAGACTCTGAACAGCCTGTTGCACGCCATTGTGCCAAGCAAGGTCACGCCGTTTCTTCCATACGTTATATCCTCATTGACCACATACCCCCATTGGATCGGGGAGGGGATAGGAGCAAGAAATTGCTTAAACGTGAAGCCCAATGGATCTTCAAATTGGGAACCATACATCCCAGGCGGATTAAATACCACCCCAGACTTTAAAAATCTTATCTGATTCCATAAGGTAGTGCTACATGCTTGGGGTACAACCCAGGGTCATAGTGGCTAAGTGTAGATCCCAGTTCCATTGCTCTTTTGAGCGATGTGAGCCGGTTGCTTATGACACACCCGGGTGGAAGGGAAACCCCCCCACCTTGGTTGTGGAAGCCTGGCCCCTGAGGTAGAATTACCTACTTATGCACCTTAGACCTTATGCTGGGGATAAATCAATATACTCACAAATACTAAGGAGTAACAGGATGGACCTTTTCTATCTGTCCATACTTGGTCATCTATAAGCTGGACTTATTTACCTGTTTATCTTGGTGTAATAAGAAATTATATTTCAGATGTAATTAAGATACATTTCGATACACCATCAACTATAATTCTAGTATTTGGGACATGGCTTAGCTGTGTGACACATTGAGGTATACATCCAAAAGGTGGGATCATGAATATTGACATGATCAAATATACCTTCCCTTATTCCAGCATGATAATCTAGGTCTCTTTGTGAGTTCACTATACTATTAAGTGAATATCTCTATTGGGCCAAATATCTGTACCATACCACAAATATACAGATAAATAGATGTACTGATTTATTTACAGCTTTTGGGTACTGATATAAAAAGTTGTGCCCAATTAATTATAGTGCATCACCAATCTATCCATATGTTTACTGGAAAACATAATAGAATAATGTTGCAAATTGATTCAGTGGATGTATAGCCTGCAAAGAGTCCACCTATGATTTTGCAGTCATTCTACATCTTTATATGTATTGATAACAAGTATAGCAAGAATCGCCACTATTTATTTTATTTTATATCTATCTATGTACATATACTACTGCGCACACCTATGCATGAATGTGACTTAGAATGTTTAGTACTTACTGTCACTTATATATGCTCGCTACACTAAGCAATTTATCACTGTGTTGAGACACTAATTTGGATTTGTATCATAACCATAGCTACAGTTGCTATGATGACTTGTATACACTACCACATTCAACCAGAAGGTATTTTTTGCACTTACATATTGAAGCTCATATTACACTAGATTGTGTATAAGTGAATGTATAAAGGCACAATACATAACACTGCTTGTATGCTTAATATTGTCATTCCGCGAAACCGGAAGTGAGATAACATCACTTCCGGTAGGCATGATCACAGTGGAACGCAAGATGCGTTCCACACTCGATATTTGGCGCACTTTTTGGAGTAACACTTGTTTGGTGAGACACTGTTTGAAACACTATAAATTGTGTGATATTTGATTAAATGTTGATGCTGATGAAGGGGTTGTGAACCCCAAAAACGTTCCATTAAAGGTTTTTGTGGAAGTCCCGAGAGTGCATCTGATTTTGTTTACTTATATCACCCATATTTGCACCCAGGCTGTTGCCTCTTGGTGGGCTGAACTGGAAATTGTTTGGATATATATATATATATATATATATATATATATATATATATATATATATATATATATATATATATATATATATATATATATGTATATATATTTGTATCTGGAAAAAAAAATATCATTGTTTCTGGTTTTACTATTTTTTTAAATTTTTTTAAATTCTATAAACTACTGACAACATTTCTCCTAAATGCCAAATATTGTCATTTAAAGGATGTATTTGCAGAAAATGACAACTGGTCAAAATAACAAAAATAATGCTGTGTTTTCAGACCTCAAATAATGCAAAGAAAACAAGTTCATATTCATTTAAAAAACAAAACACAAAACTATTTTTTTAAAGGGTCAGTTCCATCCAGAATTTGTATTGTTTAAAAAGATAGATAATCCCTTTATTACCCATTCCCTAGTTTTGTATAAACAACACATTTATATTAATATACTTTTTACCTCTGTGATTACCTTGTATCTAAGCCGCTGCAGCAGAGGCGTAACTAGAAACTCATGGGCCCCGGTGCAAGAATCCATAAAGGGCCCCCCTCTCCCGGGTCATAGACATTCATAAGGACCCACAGTCACCTATGTGCACACACACATATGGCTTCTGCAATATTAATATTTCACAAGATATGCCGCTGGCACAGCATGTGTTTTTGAGATATATATAACTTTATAGTATTAATACTAATATTTATTTCAAATATATAAAACACAATATTAAATTCTCAAATGTAAACAACATAATACATCGGTGCCAACTGGCAATATATTGATGCCTGTTGGCAACAAAGTACAAAAGAACTGTTCACAATGATATAATGTTTCACAATAATATCGCTAAAAACAATTACATAAAAAATAAAAATATATATTGATAAAAATGAATAAACGTTGACAGCAAGTCGCAACCTACTGGTCTGACCAGGCAACTCAAACAATATACTCACTATGTGTTTCTGGGTCATGCCCCTTCATCAACTGCTCAAGTTAGATTTGACACAATACCCTCATAAGCCGACCAGCAATCCCTATTATCTATATACTCTTGAGATATAAAGGTATAGATGGCATAGCTATAGAGATATATCAAGAGTAAATAGATAATAGAGACCCCTGGTCACCTTAAGTTCTATAATACTAAAGCATCATCAAGTCGGTAATTGTTATAAATATACACCAATGGTTTCTGAAAACTACAAGATTCTGAATAATAATTTTGAAGGCAATTAATGTATAGCGCAGTATAAAAATAAAACAGTAACAACTTTTTAACACTTTACAATTTTAAAACTCACTGAGAATTGAAGCCTTGTGTCTTTCACAGGGTTAAGTTCTCCATAGTGCCACAATGGATAGTGGCTGCTTCCCTTGGTGATGTCAGACTGCAGAGAGTTAATGGGAAATCCTGAGAAGGTAGTCAATTAATTAAGAGCTCAGCCATCTACATATTTATGGGAGCTCAGAAATTTTTTAGCCTTTGCAGAGACTACGCATGCAGTCAGGAGCCAATGTGCCGCCAATAAGATCTAAGCTAAGCTAAGTTTGTGCTGAAGGCAGCTGGGCCCCCTAAGGGGGGGACCCCCAGTGCCTGGTAGCAGTCGCAAACTCTGCATCCCCAGTAGTTATGTCCCTGCTCTTTAGACTGTCCCTTATTTCAGTTCTTTGCATTTTTTTTTTTTAGAAAACTATATTTTATTAAAGTTTCAAAGAAAAGTAGTGTACATAGTCCGCCCATCTGCGGTAAGTATAAATAACAGGAAATTACATTCATTATTGTAGCATGGAGGTCAGTCTATAAGGCGGGACTAAAAGACAAAAAAACAGAAAAAAAATATTCAACATTGCCTCTGATGTCTATACTGGAGATAGGGTTTTGGACTAGAGAGAGATAAAGTTTGCCTTCTAGGGATGTAAAACAAGATATCCAAGTCAATTGTGCTTAAATAAAGAGGAGAACAACAGTGTGAAATAAACATGTGTAAATAATATAAGATGTCATGTCCTGAGAGATGATAGAGAGGTTATGGGCTATATCAAGTGGAACTTAATTTTTTGTTATATTTAACTGGTGAATGATCCCAACATCTAAAATAAGAGTATTCTATACCTTGTTGTTGTAATGATATTAAGATGTAGGGAGTTAGTTGTGGTTACGGCCGCACTGAGGCCATGGGGAATAAAGAAGAGGAGGGAAAGCAGCGGGCAAGAGCCGCTCGTAATATAGGGGGAGGGGAAGAAGGTGAGGGACGGAGCCAGTTACAGTCAGGTGGTAGAGTATCCATGGAGGAGGGTAGATAGCATGTGTGTAGAGAGGAAGGGATTTCTATTATTAGGTGTTCTGAGGTCAGGGAAAAAAAAAAGAAAAGAACTATTTATTGATTAAGCTAGAGCCACGTACTGCTATATCCAGCCCAAACCCTCACTCAGGGTAGCAACTAATTTAGTGAAGGGAGGAAGATGTATCGCCTAATACAAGAGCTCAAGTATAAGCATAATATTTATGCATAACTATAGATTTAGTTAATTCAGTGTAAGTAATCCCCCCTAATACTATTAGGTGTATTTGTCTCCAGGCAGCCATAAAGGGTAGTAATGACTCAATTGGGAGTAAATGCCCAAGAAGTTGGAGCAGATGAGTATAGGCACCCTGATTATGTACACCAAAATAAGTCATGAGTATGCTGTCAGGGGAGTAGTCTAGCTGAACCGAAGTGGCTGTGTAAAGGGGTGGATGTTGGCGGAACTGGTTAAGTCCTTTAACTTAGGGAGAGAAGGTTATGAACCTCTGAAGAGCATATTCTAGGAGGGAAAAGACGTTAGACTGAGGCTAAATATAATATGCAAAGTATGGGGGAACTTGATGGGCCTGTGAGGTAGGGTAAAAGTAGGTCATGGGGTGAGATGTTATTTGTAACTATGAGATCTAATTAGTTAATACCCTCAAACTCAACACAACTTTGGCATGATCAACATTCTGAAAGCAAGGGATTGGTTCACTACGTGAAGTGGTTAGGAATAGGGAGCTGTATATGCGTCTAATATGACTCGTATGGCTCTGAGTAAGTTAAATGCAATCCTATATTTTAATATAGGAGCTAGTGAGGGTGTTGTATAGCAGTAGCACAAGATGCATATCGTTTTGGGAGTTCGAATGTGAGCTACATGTAGGCGGATTACAATAATGTATCATCCTGTATGGCCCAAGGATTAAGACCAATATATAAGGATGAGAGATGTCTTAGATTCATTGTGCAGAAGAAAACCGTACATGGAAACAAAAGATAAGTCTCTGTATATCTACATTGGTGTATACTGAGTACATACAAAGAAACTCTAAGTGTCAGGTCTAACTAATCATAGGTACATTCCACTTTCCTAATAAGACCTTAGGCTAAAACATAATCTGAGTCTGTGGGGCAAATCACTGGTATTATTGTAGTCTAACATGAGTTATGAGTGAATAAGATGTAAAAGGGACTTAAAAACTATAAGCTCTCTATATCCTATGTTTAAGTTTATGGCTACAAGGGCCTAAGAGTATGGAGCTTACTATTGCCCCTTTGGCATTCCCTGGGTGTGCATTGTGAGGCTAACCATGCCACATATCAGTAATGGTAAGTTAATGGCTCAGAGATGGGGAGCTGTCTCAATATTATATAATCTAGCCAGGGTATACATCTACCTAATATTGCCAGGTCCAAGAATGATAATCAGCAGTATAAAATGTGGTGAGCTCAATATGAGTACTATCCGTCTGATCTAAGAGTCTCCAAAAACACATAAACCGTCATGCATACAAACAGTAAATAGCAATGATTGAAATATAATTACCTATATTCTAGCTAAGGAGAGAATACCCTGACATGACAGCTATTACAATTTACCCAATACACATATAGTATAGAAGTGAGAAGACAGTGAACACCCAGCCAATCTTATATTAAATATTGTGAACTGGAGGGGGTAAATCCAATAATCCAAGTTCCGCATCAACATAAGTTTAAACACTGTACACAACACCATCTAACCTGTATGATATGAGCTAACAACCGCCTAACCCACTCCAGTCTGTATATCACCCACTGCAATATGTCTCTGGTTCTGGGGGTATTTCGAGTCGCAAGCCAGGGAGAAGTCAGAGCACTTGATTGCCTGATCATTCCTTCTGTTATCCGCTCCTGTTAATGGTAACGCTGAGAGTATTTGAAAAAGGCATTGTGGTACATCTACTACCCAGTCTGATGGTATATACATACAGGGGGGTCCCCTCACAGTGGGAGCCGTGACATTGACTGCAGATGAGAGCGGGCTTATATCACTGCCTGTATTCAGCGAAAGCAGCTGAGCGGTTCCGAGAGAGCTGCATGCCCTGTTGTTAACATACTTGGAACCGTCCATCTGGGAGAGCGAGTCAATGTTGTGCAGTTTCTGGCTTAGTGGTGGGCAGTTAGTTACAGAAGGTGGGATACAGCTAGGTGCAAATAGAGCCTCCGCTTCCTCAGCCAAGATCCGGAGAAGCTTCTTAATGTCGAGGTAAGTATCATTAGCTGTGTCTTCACCACAGGTCCCCATAATGATACCGTGGGTGTTGTCGCTCCACTGAGAGTCGGCTACCACCATGGTTATATAGAAGGCTGTTGAACTAGTATTACCGCGTGTGTTTAGCTTAAATGCTCATATCTTCATCCTTGTCTGCGGCTTTTAGTTGTCAGGGGGAGCCATAAACAGCTAATCTTGTCCTTCGTGAGTCCTCTCGTGAAGCTAAAAGATGGCTGCCAGCATGGGGCCTGATATATTCCAGATCAAGATCGCATCGAGTAGCTTCGTTCTGATATGCCCCAAAGTCTTCAAATTTCTCCAGTGAGGGCTATGGTTGTCAGCTATTCGGAAAGAAGCATTTCTACTGAGCTGAATGGTCAAATATATGAATTTTAGTAGAAAATAGCAGGAGTTATGTTATCATGCGACCGTTCAGGCTCAGTGCTGGCTCCGCCCCCCGACAGACTTGCATTTTAGCCATTCAGTGTTGACACATAAATAACTCTAAAGGAGTGAGTACAATGATATCTATATGGCACACATGAACTAACGCTGTCAAGCTGTAAAAAAATTGTCAAAATACACTGAGATAAGAGGCAGCCTTCAATGGCTTACAAATTAGCATATGAGCCTACCTAGGTTTAGCTTTCAACAAAAAATATCAAGATAACAAAGCAAAACTAATGATAAAAGTATATTGGAAAAAATTGCATGCCCTACCTAAATCATACATGTGCTTTTGACTAGACTATCCCTTTAACTTAGCAAGAGTTCAGAAATTAATATTTGTTGGAATAACCCTGATTTTCAATCTCAGCTTTTGACAGTCTTGGTATGCTCTCCACCAGTCTTTCACATTGCTGCTGAGTGATTTTATGCCACTCCTGGCACAAAAATTCAAACAGCTTATCTTTGTTTGATGGCTTATGACCATCCATCTTCCTCTTGATCACATTTCAGAGGATTTCAATGGGGTTCAGGTCTGGAGATTGGGCTGGCCATGACATGGTGTTGATCTGGTGGTCCTCCATCCACACCAGGATTGGCCTGGCTGTGTGGCGCTGAGCATATCCTGCTGAAAAAAAAAACAATCCTCAGAGTTGGAAACACTGTCAGAGCAGAAGGAAGCAAGAGTTCTTTCAGGATAACCTTGCACGTTGCTTTATTCATGAGTCCTTCACAAATGGAAATCTGTCTAATTCCAGGCCATCCTCTCGGATGAGTCCAATTTTCAGCTTTGTCCAACACCTAGTCCTCTAATGGTTAGACCAAAACCTGGAGAGGCCCACAAGCCACAATGTTTCACACCTATTGTGAAGTTTGATGGAGGATCGGTGATGATCTGATGTTTGCTTCAACAAGGCTGGAATTGGGCAGATTTATCTTTGTTAAGGACGCATGAATCATGCAATGTGTAAGGTTATCCTGAAAGAACTATTGCTTCCTTCTGCTCTGACAGTGTTTCCAACTCTGAGGATTGTTTTTTTTTCCAGCAGGATATGCTCCATGCCACACAGCAATGCCTTACAAACCTGGAAGAAAACTTACTTCCTTCTGCTCTGAAAATTATTTTTTTGTGCTAGGAGTGGCATAGAGTCCCCCAACAGCATGCCAAGAAGAAAGAAAAATGTGATTGAATATTAGGGTTATTCTATAAAATATTGATTGAACTCTTGCTTAGTTAAAATTTAGTATTGTGTTGTTTAAAAATTAATTTGAACTTGTTTTCTTTGCATTATTCAAGGTCTGAAAACACTGTATTTTTTGTTATTTTTACCAGTTGTCATTTTTTGCAAATTAAATTTGGGAGAAATGTTGTCGGTAGTTTTATAGAATGAAACAAAAATGTTCATTTTACTCAAACACATACCTATAAATAGTAAAACCAGACAAACTGATAATTTTACAGTGGTCTCTTAATTTTTTTCAGAGCTATAAATACACACACACACACACTCACTCCCATATAAACATTCATACATATATATATAAACCTACAGCTACCACCGTATTCAGAGGGTTGGAAATAATTGTATGTTATGTTCCAATAAACAGCCTCAACACTTGTATTAAATAATGTTATAATGCTGTAAATTGTTTTACACTGTATAGCTTGGTTTCTCAACAGCCAGGCCACGGCCCAGTACCAGGCCTTGATAGCCCTCCTGATGCTCCATGACCTGAAATGGTCCCACTGAAGTTGTGACAGATCTGCCACTCCACACATAAGGAATACTAGGCAGGCTTGTCAGAGTGCCAATGCACATGTGCGTGTGCACTGTACACATATAGCGCCAGTTCAGTGGGAGGACAGTGTGAGACAAGGAGCAGATAGGACTTGACCTGGGCACTGCAGTTCAGTGATACCAGCCCACTGACACTAATGAATGTATATATTTTCTTCCCCCACTTACACCAATACATTGTATATACACACTACAGGTCCTTGGACACGTCCGGCTTAAATTTACCGGACCTTGAGTTAATTTGAGTTGAGAACCACTGCTGTATAGGATACAGGTGCATGATTTTGCATTAATAATGGTATCTACATATGTGGGACTAGAAATTGTATTTGTTTTTGCTATTTTGTAACAATTACAGTGTGCAGTACTCGGCATAAAATCTTTCTACAGTGATCTGTTGGAGAAACTTACACATATTCCCATCACAGGTGATCTATTATGGATCACCTGTGATGTAGAAGCACTCTATTCAAATATCCCCCACAATCAAGGCGTAATTGCAATCTCCAACTATTTGGAAGAGGATATATACATTCCACCATTGCAAAAACTATTTATCTTACAATTAATTTTATTTGTTTTACAGCACAATTATTTTTTATTTCAAGATAAATATTTTTTACAGATTAAAGGAACCGCCATGGGCACCAGGTTCGCCCCTAGTTTCGCGAACTTGTATATGGGAAGTTTCGAGAACCAATATATTTACCAATCGGAATTTGGGGCGAGCCTGGTGTTCTATGGTAGGTTCATAGATGATCTTATATTTCTGTGGAATGGCACTAAAGAAAAAGCAGTAGAATTTGTTAATCATCTAAACACCAACGACAGGGGACTTAGGTTCACCAGCTGTATTTATTCAGAGAGTGTAGTCTTTTTGGACTTATGTTTGTGTTTCAATGGGAATGGAGGAATAGATAGTTCCACCCACTTTAAAACTGTGGATAGTAACAGCTACCTAGATTTCTCCAGTAACCATTATTATCCTTGGAAAAGGAATGTCCCATACGGACAATTCAAAAGAATAAGGAGAAATTGTAGCTTGTTAACAGATTATGACAAACAGAGCCTTATTCTCAAAGAGAGATTTAAGGAAAAACACTATCCAGTGGAACTTATCGAATCCAGTTACCAAAGAGCTAGAAATGAAAGAAAAGAAAATTATTTTGTTCAGGAGAAGAGCAATAAACAAATAAGACTAGGAATTGACAAACCAAAAGAGATCAGATTTATTACACAATTTAACAGCAACTATAGAGAAATTAAAAATATATTCCAGAAGCACTGGAAAATTTTAAAGAGAGATCCTATTCTTAACGATTTGATTGGTGAAAGTCCATCTATAGTATACAAAAGGGCACCTACCCTAAAAAATATTTTAGCACCTAGTAAGGTTGTTAGACATCAAGCCAACAAGACCTGTAATACTACGAATAATTCAAACAAGGGTCAAAATAATAGTTGGTCAACTAAGAATAGGGGAGCCTACAAGTGTAGGATTTCTCAATGTAAAATGTGTAACCACATTTGTTATGGCACACTCTATTTCCGTTCTCATGTAGACACTAAAACCTATAGAATCAAGAGTAAGATGACTTGTGCCTCCAATTATGTAATATATCTAATATCCTGCGAATGTGGGGTTCAATATGTTGGTCACACAATTAGACGTCTGAGCCATCGTTGGTCTGAACACTACTGTAGTATCCTCAGGAATAAGAAATCCCATAGTGTTATTAAACACTGCCATAAAAAACATGGAGGGAATCCTAACTGTTACACGATTGTGCCAATAGAGGAGAGTCAACCATCTATCTTATATAGCAGATTCCTGAGGCTGAGGCAGAGAGAGACATACTGGATTCATAAACTAAAGACCATGCACCCTTTGGGTCTTAACCTCAATGTGGACTTGGCAGCATTTTAGATCCACCAAGTATTATTTATCCACCAGTGGTCTCTCTCTGCCTAGCCTTGTAGGACTTCTCCACTTGGAACTATAAATAAATGATGTTTTCCTATACATATACATTTAATACTATATATATGTATGTACATATATATGGGGACCTCCTTAATGAAAATTTAGTAATAACTAAAAGAATATTATAAATCTTTAGTATACAAGAATGCATTATAAAACCATATATATATATAAAAAAATGCAAATTGAAGAAACATTTATTCCAAAATTTGAAATAATAACATAAACATGAATACAATAATAATGATAAAAGAAGATTTAAATACATCCTTACAAACACGATAAAGGAGTGTGAATTAAAATCTTAAATTTAAAATACCAAATTATACATAGAAAAATAAGTTCAACCTCTACTATTATGTGATTCATTGAAATGAGGGGTATGTAGGAAGGTTAGTCCATAGTTGCTTATTTAAATTTTATATCAGTTATAAATACACATATTCCCTAACAGATGTTAGTTATATACACATTATTAAATCTTTCGTAACATTGACATAGTTACTTTAATGTTATTATCACTATCTTGTATGGCACTATCATTATTATATTTTAATAGTCACACTTGTAGGCAATACAATATCACAAAATAGTTGTATTGTTATCACAGCACCACTTTTACCACAACATTTTATTCATATTCACATACGCTAATGGAAAATACCTAGTATAGGGACATTAGTGATTAGCATTATGCTATTGATACACTTATGCACGTTAATGAAAATTTCTGATCCATTTCAGCATTATGCTATTGACACATTTATGCACGTTAATGAAAATTCCTAATACGGGGGGTCCCGAAGTTGAAATTTAGGATTGTATGGTAATTTATTTTCAAAATTCACACCACTCTTTATATTCAAAAAATTCTTTGTATCTATATATCAAATTATTTTATTTTTATTTTTATAAAAATTATTATAGACCTCAAATGTTTAGAAATATTTCAAAACTTATCAACTTTAAATGAACACTATAATACCCATTTATCATATTACAGTTTCCATGTATGAGGTTATCTAAATCAAATTACATATGTTTCAGGTTTGATAATACTGT
The DNA here is from genome assembly GCF_027579735.1 of Bombina bombina. Classification (NCBI taxonomy): domain Eukaryota; kingdom Metazoa; phylum Chordata; class Amphibia; order Anura; family Bombinatoridae; genus Bombina; species Bombina bombina. The sequence continues at coordinate 327,756,423 of NC_069505.1, read as the reverse complement.
GTATTATTAGGATATCTGTAGTTTCATTTAGCAATAGTTTAGTGTTAGTCACATTTAATTTCTGACTACTCATGTATATAGTAAGAGAGACCTTTTAAATTTAGATCATCGCGCACATTTTGTGTATCAAATATAGGATATGAATTTGCATACCATGTATTATCTATAAAAAGTTGTATAATGTTGTTAATATTGCAATCTTTGGGTTACACTTTAATATTACTTGTAACAATGTATCATTGACAATATAGATACAATTCTGTTAGTCGTTTAGTTCTTGTGAGAGGCGTAGTACTAATCTGATTAATGCACATGTTATGATGGGTGTGTAATGTGTAAACTATTCCCATTGGTCAATCCAGCCTTTTTAAGGTAGCAAGGTAGTTCACAAAATTTATGTAGCCTGATGAAACGGCTTGTAGCCGAGAAACGCGTAGCGAAGTTTTAAGATTTTAATAAAAGTTATATTGTTCTACCTTGCTTGGAATTATTGTACCGACTGGACACAAAAGAGTAGTGTGAGAAGGATCACATATTGTTCTGTTACAAGCAGCGTGTCCCCTGTTTGGCAGCCAACTCTGCACGTAGATCTAACAAACACGTCCAGCAGCTGTTACCATTGTTTGAAGTCAGCCGAACGGCTTTATAAAGTTTCGGTCCGTCTGATATTGCACTGATTGTGCACATATGTTTCACTTCACTTAGGGGCGTGTTCATCGCCAGGAGCAGACCGGGAGAGAAAGAGTCAGCCGAGCGGTTCTGAAGTTTCGGCTTGCGAATTATTGCACTGGAAGTGCAAATATCCTTGTGAGTATTCTGTTTACCCTCTATTGGAAAATCTCACTTATTGTTGGGTTTATCTGCACCAGAGCGCCTCTTCTTTTTTGTCTTTTCCAGGACGAAGTTTATCCTTACAGTGAATTCTTACCTGTAATTGTTTGACAGATAATTAACATGATGTTTGAGGAGATACAGAAGCAGCCTATTACAATTTAAGATATTTAAAAATTATATAAACCTGTAGAACAAATATCTTTTTATAGATATTATGAATACATGCACATTTAAGTTGTAATTTGAGCAATAATAGCATGGTGTATTATTTATATATACTTTGGGTTAGATTACAAGTGGAGCACTAAATATCACTTGCATGCAAGCGATATTAGCGCTCCACAGAGTAATACCAGTGCACACTAATGTGCGCTGGTATTAAAAGTAAAGTGCAATGTGAATGCAAGTTTGCTTTCGCATTGCTAGGAAGCATTACGCTCATGAGATCACACTTCCATAGGCTCCAATTGGAGCCTCGTTCTCATGCCGTCACAGAATGCATCAGAACCTTGTGCAGCGATGGGAAGCAGTTTGTAAATATATATACACATATTAACACATACATATATATGTATATAAGCATATACATATATATTTATAAGAACACACAGTTCCCATAGACCGCAATGTAAAGACGTTTTTTTTTCTAACACCCCACTCCCACCAACTTTAGACCCCAAAAACTGCCTAGTGGAGTAGTTTTTTATTTAAAAAAATACTTTATTTAAAAAAAAAAAGAACTCTTTTTTTTAGAAAAAAAAGCAGAAATCTGATCTCTGGTTAATTTTCTGAGCACTAATTTCTACCACAAGCTTGCGGTAGCAAAAACCAGCCACTGTAATTTGCCTGTTTGTGGCCACGCAATAATTGAGCGCTCCTCTTGTAATCTGGACCTTTGTAATATATACTGTATATATATATATATATGGTAAAAGGAAACCCATTGTATACCTGTTAACATATATTTTAGTGATTTAATTTCTCATACAATATATAGGATATCAATACCTCTGATGAAGCGACCAATAGCATCGTGAAACACATCAGGCCACGCCACCAACTCTCGAGTTTGAACTTTAGACTACTTTTTACTACAGCACAGGTATATGATGTTGTATTTTATTTGTTTTTATTTTTAACTGTTTTATCCCTCCACTACCAGAGTTTTAAGTGCAGTGTTTGTGCATGAACATTGTTGGCTCTGGCTCCCAGTTTCTTGCTAGGAAGACTCCTGAATCTGTTCAGTCGCTCAGTGGGATGCTAATGAGGATCATTCTGAAAGGACAAGGATTTGATCAAGCACCCTGTGAAAACACTTTCTGACTACATCATATGTTTGAGGATTTTACATTCTTAAGTGAGGATCACTTTGTTTGAAGTACTTCTATCAAAGGGACACAGCTGCAAGATTCATAAAACACCGATCAGGTCAAGACATTCTCATCTACAGTGACTAGTGGACAGTCTGTTTTTTCTAGGACTGGTTCTCTCAACAAAGGTGATAATCTAACACTTCTATTTTTCTCCAATAGCACTGTACTAAGTCTGTAATTTTATATATATATATATATATATTATTATTTTTTTATTTTATTATTATTATACTTAATTTATGAAGCGCCAACATATTGGCAGTGCTGTCCATGGGTTCAATTAATTTAAATAAAACAATGATATATGACTTGTAGGAGACAGGACAAAATTTACAAACACATACAGGAGGAATTGAGGGCCCTATTCCCGTGGGAACTTACAATCTAGAAGTTACAATCTATACATACAGGGAGTGCAGAATTATTAGGCAAGTTGTATTTTTGAGGATTAATTTTATTATTGAACAACAACCATGTTCTCAATGAACCCAAAAAACTCATTAATATCAAAGCTGAATAGTTTTGGAAGTAGTTTTTAGTTTGTTTTTAGTTATAGCTATTTTAGGGGGATATCTGTGTGTGCAGGTGACTATTACTGTGCATAATTATTAGGCAACTTAACAAAAAACAAATATATACCCATTTCAATTATTTATTTTTACCAGTGAAACCAATATAACATCTCAACATTCACAAATATACATTTCTGACATTCAAAAACAAAACAAAAACAAATCAATGACCAATATAGCCACCGTTCTTTGCAAGGACACTCAAAAGCCTGCCATCCATGGATTCTGTCAGTGTTTTGATCTGTTCACCATCAACATTGCGTGCAGCAGCAACCACAGCCTCCCAGACACTGTTCAGAGAGGTGTACTGTTTTCCCTCCTTGTAAATCTCACATTTGATGATGGACCACAGGTTCTCAATGGGGTTCAGATCAGGTGAACAAGGAGGCCATGTCATTAGATTTTCTTCTTTTATACCCTTTCTTGCCAGCCACGCTGTGGAGTACTTGGACGCGTATGATGGAGCATTGTCCTGCATGAAAATCATGTTTTTCTTGAAGGATGCAGACTTCTTCCTGTACCACTGCTTGAAGAAGGTGTCTTCCAGAAACTGGCAGTAGGACTGGGAGTTTAGCTTGACTCCATCCTTAACCCGAAAAGGCCCCACAAGCTCATCTTTGATGATACCAGCCCAAACCAGTACTCCACCTCCACCTTGCTGGCGTCTGAGTCGGACTGGAGCTCTCTGCCCTTTACCAATCCAGCCACGGGCCCATCCATCTGGCCCATCAAGACTCACTCTCATTTCATCAGTCCATAAAACCTTAGAAAAATCAGTCTTGAGATATTTCTTGGCCCAGTCTTGACGTTTCAGCTTGTGTGTCTTGTTCAGTGGTGGTCGTCTTTCAGCCTTTCTTACCTTGGCCATGTCTCTGAGTATTGCACACCTTGTGCTTTTGGGCACTCCAGTGATGTTGCAGCTCTGAAATATGGCCAAACTGGTGGCAAGTGGCATCTTGGCAGCTGCACGCTTGACTTTTCTTAGTTCATGGGCAGTTATTTTGCGCCTTGGTTTTTCCACACGCTTCTTGCGACCCTGTTGACTATTTTGAATGAAATGCTTGATTGTTCGATGATCACGCTTCAGAAGCTTTGCAATTTTAAGAGTGCTGCATCCCTCTGCAAGATATCTCACTATTTTTTACTTTTCTGAGCCTAAGTCCTTCTTTTGACCCATTTTGTCAAAGGAAAGGAAGTTGCCTAATAATTATGCACACCTGATATAGGGTGTTGATGTCATTAGACCACACCCCTTCTCATTACAGAGATGCACATCACCTAATATGCTTAATTGGTAGTAGGCTTTCGAGCCTATACAGCTTGGAGTAAGACAACATGCATAAAGAGGATGATGTGGTCAAAATACTCATTTGCCTAATAATTCTGCACTCCCTGTATACTGTATATACAGGGGTTGAAATAGTTGCCCAGCAGCTAGTGGTCCCATGAAATTTCTTAGTAGTCCCACTATTTCAACTCCACATTTTCATGTAATTTGTAAACTTGTATTACACTTCTAATATTTATTTATTTATTTATTTATTTATTTATTTATTTATTTATTTATTATTTATTTATAAAATATTTTACCAGGAAGGATACATTTAGATTTCTCTCATTTTCAAGTATTGCCTGGGTCCACAAAACATTGCATTGATACAATAGGGTACAATAAAATACAAAAACAATATTAATACATATAAATATAAATTAGATGAATAAAGCAGAGTGGTCAAAAAAGTGCTGGTTACATAGATGCAATTATATACAGTCCATGCAGCACACTTCTGAATCAATGTCCATCATAATCAACCTTGACAGGTGCATTCTGTTTTGAGATATGCAGAGAGGAATCTCTTAAAGGATTTTAGGCTTGGGGAAGGTTTTAAAGTGTGCAGGAGGTCATTCCATAATTATGGTGCTCTGTAGGAAAAGGAGGATTGAGCTGCTTTCTTTTTGTATGGAGGCAGACTAACTAATGTGCTGGTACTGGATCGGAGGTTATGGGAGGTGGGAACAGCCGGGGAGAGCATTCTGCTCAGGTAGGGTGGGAGTTTCCCAGAAAAGCTCTTAAACACAAGGATGGAAAGATGGAGGGTGCGTCTGGATTCCAGCGTCAGCCAGTTTAGTTTTTTTAGCTTGTCACAATGGTGGGTCCTGTAGTTACATTGTAGCACAAAGCGGCAGAATGCGTTATACAGTGTATTAAGTTTATTAAGGTGAGTTTGCGGTGCAGCTGCATATACTACATCTCCATAATCCATGATTGGCATCAGCATTTGCTGTACAATCTTTTCCTTTACTGTAGGGCTTAGACAGGATTTGTTTCTGTACAGGGTATCTAGTTTTGGATAGAGTTTAGATGCAAGTTTTTCTATGTGGAGGCCAAAAGATAGATTGGGGTCTAACAACATACCCAAGTATTTGAAAGAGTGGACTGCGGTGAGTGTGCAATTTAATTTTGTTTTAATGCGTAGATGTGATTGCACCTGTCATTTCAGGAGAATTAAAGTTGTGTGGGAGACTATCTATAAATGAGCAAATGAGCTTGGGGTATGTGGGTGGGAGGGAAATTATCTTCCAGAAGGCTACCTGTTGCTTTCAAAGGGCAGTTTAACAGCTGAGTGAAATATCCTTGTATTTTCTTGGAGTTCTGAGGCAGTAATATATTTCAAATTAGGTTGAAGAAAAGAGATATATTAGGGTCATGATAGGCCTGTAAAAAGTGTTTTAAGGGAATGGGGAGGGTGCATTTATGGACATTTGAGCTAAGGGTCATTCAAGCAAAAGCAAAAGCTCAAATATTAAAGAGATAAGACTGAGGTATTACAAGGGGGTGAAATAAAACCATCAAACCAATAAATAAATAGACAGATATATGGGCCAGAGCCAGCACTAACAGCCATACCTTTACAAGGTAGTTTTTTTTTTTTTTACATATCCGAGCAGTTTTCCCTCACCGCTTACTTACATGCAGCGCTGGTATTACGAGATTTCAGAAACCCATAGTTAAAAGACAAGAAGTGAGCGTTGAGCAAAATTTTTCTCATTACCGCACTCCAATACCAGCGCTGCTTAAGTCAGCGGTGAGCTGGTCGTACGTGCTCGTGCACAATTTCCCCATAGGGATCAACTGGGAGAGCGGGCTGAAAAAAGTCTAACACCTGCAAAAAAGCAGCGTAAAACTCCTTAATGCAGCCCTATTGATTCCTATGGGGAAATAAATTTATGTCTACACCTAACACCCTAACATGAACCCCGAGTCTAAACACCCCTAATCTTACAATTATTAACCCCTAATCTGCTGCCCCCAACATCGCCAACACCTGCATTATATTAGTAACCCCTAATCTGCTGCCCCCAACATCGCCGACACCTACATTATATTTATTAACCCCTAATCTGACGCCCCTAATGTCACCGCAACCTACCTACATTTATTAACCTCTAATCTGCTGCCCCCAACGTTGCCACCACTATATTAAAGTTATTAACCCCCAAACCTAACCCTAACCTTAACACCCCCTAACTTAAATATAATTACAATAAATCTAAATAAATATTCCTATCATTAACTAAATGATTCCTATTTAAAACAAAATACTTATCTGTAAAATAAACCCTAAGCTAGCTACAATATAACTAATAGTTACATTGTAGCTAGCTTAGGGTTTATTTTTATTTTACAGGCAGCTTTGTATTTATTTTAACTAGGTAGAATAGTTATTAAATAGTTATTAACTATTTAATAACTACCTAGCTAAAAAAAAAAGGACCTGTAAAATAAAACCTAACCTAAGTTACAACACCTAACACTACACTATAGTTAAATAAATTAACTAAATTAAATACAATTACCTAAATTAAATTAAATTAGCTAAATAATTAAATTCGGCCCGGCTTGGATGAAGACTTCTCCCGGTAAGTTGATCTTCAGGGGGTTAGTGTTAGGTTTTTTAAGGGTGTATTGGGTGTGTTTTATTTTTAGGTTAGGGACTTTGGGTTGCAATAGAGCTAACTGTCCTTTTAAGGGCAATGCCTATCCAATTGCCCTTTTCAGGGCAATGGGGAGCTTAGTTTTTTTTAGATAGTATTTTATTTGGAGGGTTGGTTGTGTGTGTGGTGGGTTTTACTGTTGGGGGGTTGTTTGTATTTTTTTACAGGTAAAAGAGCTGATTACTTTGGGTCAATGCCTCGCAAAAGGCCCTTTTAAGGGCTATTGGTAGTTTAGTTTAGGCTAGCGTTTTTTTTTATTTTGGGGGGGCTTTTTTATTTTAATAGGGCTATTAGATTAGGTGCAATTAGTTTAAATATCTGTAATTTGTTTATTATTTTCTGTAATTTAGTGGGGGGGGGGGGTTGTACTTTTGCTAATTTAATTTAGGTAATTGTATTTAATTTGGTTAATTTATTTAATTGAAGTGTAGTGTTAGGTGTCATTGTAACTTAGGTTAGGTTTTATTTTAGAGGTACTTTGTATTTATTTTAGCTAGGTAGTTATTAAATAGTTAATAACTATTTAATAACTATTCTACCTAGTTAAAATAAATACAAAGTTGCCTGTAAAATAAAAATAAACCCTAAGCTAGATACAACTTAACTATTAGTTATATTGTAGCTAGCTTAGGGTTTATTTTATAGGTAAGTATTTAGTTTTAAATAGGAATTATTTAGTTAATGATAGGAATATTTGTTTAGATTTATTTAAATTATATTTAAGTTAGTGGGTGTTAGGTTTAGGGTTAGACTTAAGTTTAGGGGTTAATAACTTTAATATAGTGGTGGCGACGTTGGGGGCGGCACATTAGGGGTTAATAAATGTAGGTAGCTGGCGGCTAGGACAACAGATTAGGGGTTAATATTTAACTGATGTTTGTGAGGCGGGAGTGCGGCGGTTTAGGGGTTAATATCTTTATTATAGTGGCGACGATGTTGGGGGTGGCAGATTAGGAGTTAAAAAGTGTAGGTAGGTTGTGGCGACATTGGGGTGGAAGATTAGGGGTTAATAAATATAATGTAGGTGTTGGCGATGTTGGGGGCAGCAGGTTAGGGTTTCATAAATATAATATAGGTGGTGGCGGTGTCCGGAGCGGCAGATTAGGGGTTCAAAATGTTATTATAGTGTTTGCAATGCGGGAGGGCCTCAGTTTAGGGGTTAATAGGTAGTTTATGGGTGTTAGTGTACTTTTTAGCACTTAAGTTATGAGTTTTATGCTACGGCGTTGTACCATAAAACTCATAACTACTGATTTTTAAATGCGTTAGGGATCTTGACAGGGTAGGCTGTACCACTCACTTTTTTTCCTCCCAGGAAAGACTCGTAATAACGGCACTATGGAAATCCCATAGAAAAAAGACTTTATGAAGTTTACTTAAGTTGTTTTGCGGTAAGGCCAATGAAGTGTGCGGTACACCTAAACCTTCAAGACTCGTAATACCAGCGGCCATAAAAAAGCAGCGTTAGGACCTCTTAACGCTGCTTTTTTACCCTAACGCACAACTCGTAATTTAGCCGTTTGTTTTCTGTTATTTATCACCCTATCATTTGGGACTATTGATAGTAGTAACATAAAATGAGAAAATCATAATTTAAAATTGTTCCAGCAGCATATAAAATGTAAACACATTGTAAGAAATTGTAGCTTATGCTAATAAATACAGTACCAAATATTTTCTGTTGACCACTTAACTTCTTATATGCACAAATGCTGAGAGTTTGCTTTACCTTTATACCACCCATCCTGAATGATTTGCTTATCATTCAGCCAGAGTGGAGTAGCGGTACAACAATTTAAAGTATATTTAAATATTACAGGGAATTATTTTTACTTAATTAAAAAAAAACTTAAAGGGACACTGAACCCAAATCTTTTTTTTCGTTATTCAGATTGAGCATGCAATTTTAAGCAACTTTCTAATTTACTCCTATTATCAATTTGTCTTCATTCTCTTGCTATCTTTATTTGAAAAAGAAGGCATCTAAGCTTTTTTTTTGGTTTAGACTCTGGGCAGCACTTTTTTATTGGTGGATGAATTTATCCACCAATCAGCAAGGACAACCCAGGTTGTTCACCAAAAATGGGCCGGCATCTGAACTTACATTCTTGCATTTCAAATAAAGATACCAAGAGAATAAAGAACATTTTATAATAGGAGTAAATTAGAAAGTTGCTTAAAATGTCATGCTCTATCTGAATCACGAAAGAAAAAAATTGGGTTCAGTGTCCCTTTAAATTATATATAAGTATATGTATTGCTGGCACATAATTTTTGTTGCCAGTATATACAGTAGAATAAAAACCAACATGGCTTAGCCTACAAAAGGTTATAGGGGGAATATTCTGGTTTTAAGGCACTTTCTGCATGGTATGGATTATTTTAACATCTTAAGCATTTTTAAATTTTTAGAAAACAGATATCTTTATAAAAATGAAAGTTTATATGACAGATTCATGTTGAAAATAGCAGACAGTATTTCTAAGTTGTCCCAATAAATTTCAAGGTCATCCGGGACCACTAGACGACTGGGTTTTTCAACCCCTGCATATATATATATAAAAAGTGACGAAATGTAAAAAGGAATCGCATTGTATACCTGTAAACATATATTTTAGTGATTACATTTCTCATACAATTTAATGGATATCAAAAATTATTTCGCAATTTTTGTGTGTGTATATGACAGATAATCTATTATTTGTCTGTTAAATGTTGTCTTATATTGTAATGTTTCACCGTTGTATTTTTAGCTTTATACCCATGGACAGCGCTGTGGAATCTGTTGGCACTTTATAAATAAAGAATAATAATAATAATAATAATAATAATCTATTAATCTTTAAATACCCTGCATTTCAACATGCTTACTTTTTTTGTCCTATAAAACGCTCAATTTCCCATTTTTGCTCCGGTTACCTTCACATTTCTCTTGTATTCATTTTCCCTTAAGCCCTAGAATTGCTTTTAAACTGTGGGGGTCTTGAACTTTTATTGCAAAAAAAATTATTTATTTGTCATGCCCCATGGTTTTTTAGCAGATGTGCTATTGATTTTTTGGGGATTTCAACTCAGAGCACGGCAGGACACGATGACAAGTTCACGAGAAACATAGCAGCATTTGTGAACTGATTAAAAGCAATACATAATGACCAGGAAGCAAAATCAATTTAATGGCAACACTCTACTGTAATATGTCAACTGCTATTTAACGATGCATTGAAATGGTGATTTGCATTCACTTGATACAGTATATAGAACAAAACTAGCTGCTCTATGCGCAATTTTATATGGACAAAGACTGTACTCACTGCCATGAAATTATAAGAAAGCTGCACTCTTAACAAAGGCACATTCTGGCAGAGGAACTCTAAATTAACTTAATTAAATTATAATAATGATTTAATTAAATAATAGATTATACTAATTTATTATTAATAATAAAATAATGAATGTTTTTGAATGTCCTGGTATGAGTGTACAAATAACATATAATGTTCACAACCAGGGGTACATTTTGGCATGTCATTTGTGTTTAAAGCTTTTTGGGAGGCATACCTTTATTTCTGCTTTTATATATATTTTATTCCACTTCAGCTTAAATTTCTAGCTATGAGATTTCCATTGATGTACAACGTTGTTTCTTGACCTGTGGCTCACTTATCCATGAGGGTACCTGGAGCTGTGATATGGGGTACTCAGTGGCTTACCCTTTTATTAAAGGGATATAAAGCCCATTTTTTTTTCTTTCATGATTCAGATAGAACATGCAATTTTCTAATTTACTTCTATTATCAAATTTTCTTTGTTCTCTTGATATCTTTATTTGACAAAGCAGGACTGTAAGCTTAGGGGCTGGACCATTTTTGGTTCAGCACCTCAGTAGCGCTTGCTGATTGCTGGCTAAATGTAGCCACCAATCAGCAAGCACTACCCAGGGTGCTGAACCAAAAATGGGCCTGCTCCTAAGCTTAAATTCCTGCTTTTTAATAAAAGATACAAAGAAAATGAAGAACAATTGATAATAGGAGTAAATTAAAAAGTTGTTTAAAATTGCACTTTATTTGAATCATCAAAGAAAAATATTGGGTTTAATATCCATTTAGAAGATAGTGAAATAGCACAAAGAAACAGCTAGATTACACGTCTGTGCGTTCATCCTTTAACGCTGAAAATATGGTATTTTCAGTATTAAAACAGCAACGCAGCCATTACGAGTCTTGTCGGTATAGCTGTACTGCAGCCTTTTAGCCTGTAAAGCAACGTCAGTACCGCACTCTTAAAAATGACGTTTTTTAATGGGATTCCCATAGCGCTGCCATTACGAGTTTTGTGGTAAGGCTAAAAAACCTGCGTTACACCTTAAAACAGCAAGATCCGTACCGCCATCTAAAAGCAGTAGTTATGAGTTTTACGCTACAAATATGTAACATAAAACTGCTACAAAGTACACTCAACACCCATAAACTACCTATTAACCCCTAAACCGAGGCCTTCCCACATCACAAATACTATATTAAATTTATTAACCCCTAATCTGTCGCTCCTGATATCGCCGCCACTGATAAAATGTATTAACCCCTATTCCGCCGCTCCCCGACATTGTCACCACTATAATAAATGTATTAACCCCTAAACCGCCGCCCTCCCGCATCGCAAATACTATTTACATATTATTAACCCCTAATCTGCCGTCCGCCCACATTGCTGCCACTATACTAAAGTTATTAAGCCCTACACCGCTGCCACTATAATAAACCTATTAACCCCTAAACCATAAGCCCCACACAACTAAATAAACTAAACTATTAACCCCTAAACCGAAAGCCCCCCACATCGCAATAAACTAATTTAAACTAGTAACCCCCACTAACTTTATATTAAAATTACAATTTCCCTAGCTTAAATTAAATTCAAATTTACCTGTCAAATTAAAAAAAAACTAAGTTTAAACTAACAATTAAACTAATATAACTATTACACTAAGATTAAACTAACTACCAATTAAATAAAACTAAACTTCACATTAAAAAAAATCTTAACACTACTCTAAAAATTACAAAGTATCTAGTTACAAATAAAAATACTTAATTACAAAAAAATAACAAACACTAAATTAAGGAAAATAACAAACAAAATTATCAAAAATAAAAAAGAATTACACCTAATCTAATAGCCCTATCAAAATAAAAAATCCCACCCAAAATAAAAAAAAACCTAGCCTACAATAAACTGCCATTAGCCCTAAAAAGGCTTTTTGTGGGGCATTGCCCCAAAGATATCAGCTCCTTAACCTGTAAAAACAAATACAAAGACTCCCCCAACAATAAACCCCATCACCCAACCAACCCCCCAAAATAAAAAAAAACTAAGTCTAAGAAAAACCTAAGCTACCCATTGCACTGAAAAGGGCATTTGGATGGGCATTGCCCTTAAAAGGGCATTTAGCTCTTTTACATGCCCAAACCCTAAACTAAAAAAAAACACCCAAAAAACCCTTAAAAAAAACTGTCACTAACCCCAGAAGATCCACTTACAGTTTTTGAAGTCCCACTTTAGCGAAGTCCTCATCCAAGCAATCATCCAGAAGGCCTCTTCAATCTTAATCCAGGCAGCATCTTCTATCTTGATCCTGGCTCGCGCAGCGGGTCCATCCTGAAGACATCCAGCGCGGAGCATTCTCTTCATATGGTCGCCGCCGTACACTGAATCTTTAATGCAAGGGACGCGATTCAAGATGGCATCCCTTGCATTCCTATTGGCTGAAAATTTTAAATCAGCCAATAAGATTTAAGCAGCTCTCATTCTATTGGGGAAAGCGTGCACGAGCACGTCAAAACAGCGCTTGTTTTTGGTGCGGTTTGGAGCTCCAGAGGTTTTGGACCATATCAGCTGGTTGAGCATCATGGGAAATGTAGTTCCAAAACCTCTGGAGAGCCAAGTTTGAGGCTGTCTGCTGTAGGGGGTACTTGTTACCAAATATTTATAAACACTGATATATACTGTACAATACACATAAAATATTGGTCGCTGTGATTTATCGTATTTCTTTTTGAAAAATAAAAACATGAAAATATGCATATAGCTTGACCATATGGATGTATACAATACATCTTAAAGTTTGACCTTAGATTAAGCTGCAAATAGCTTCCTGCACGCTTTCTATATCATGCAGCACGAACAGTAAAAAGTTATTTTAAAATGAATATGGTTTCTAGCAACTTTGAAATGTCTACCAAGCTCCACTTACTGATGACATCATGATATGGACTATATCTAGGCACTCTGTTGAATAGCATTGATAATCTTTTAAATAAAACTAGTGAGCCTTTTGTGATTGGACAACCTATGCAGCACAGATTTGTGATGTCACCAGTGGGTGGGGCTAGGCAGCCATTTTAAAGTAGCAATAAACAATATTAATTTTAAAATACCTTTTGTCATGGATACCAGACAGGTAAGGCTAACCCTCAGCCCCCTACAACCCCCCCCCCTCCTAGACTCAGAATGTTCGAGATTATTGCAACCTCCTGCTGTTATGTGTCTGTACATTCAGTCTAGGTGTGAGACACAGAGCAGGAGATTACACACAGCACAGACAATTGAATGCTGAGACCTCCTGCTGTTATGTGCCTTTCTGTTATTGTATGAGTCATCCATTGTCCTTTTGTAATTAGATAATCGAATGCTGAGACCTCCTGCTGTTATGTGTCTTTCTGCTATTGTGTGAGTCATCCATTGTCCTTTTGTGATTAGAATCTTGTTTAACTAACCATTGTCTGATGTTTGTCTCATTGTATAATATTTGTTATAACTACCCCCTTTTCTATTTTTGTAATTAGATAATCGAATGCTGAGACCTCCTGCTGTTATGTGTCTTTCTGCTATTGTGTGAGTCATCCATTGTCCTTTTGTGATTAGAATCTTGTTTAACTAACCATTGTCTGATGTTTGTCTCATTGTATAATATTTGTTATAACTACCCCCTTTTCTGTTGGAAATGTATAAAAGCTGTGAAATGTATAAAAGCTTTTCTGTGAAATAAAGCAGTTCTATTTTTCACCTGAATGCTAGTCTGTTTAGTTATTTGGGTGGGCTCCAGCTAAAATCACTTTCCTGGGCTACATAGCAGTCTGTTCTAGGCAGAGGAAGGACCCTCAGATATAGCTACCCAGTCTGGGTAGCTGGAGTCTGCCACAGGGTGGGACCCTGAATACTGGTGCTGTCGGGCATCAGGGGTGGCTACAGGCTGTGGTCACTTGCCAGCTACATAGCTGCAGTCGGCAGGGAGGAAGCAGGACCTGTTTGGCGGAGCTACCCAGTCGGGGTAGCCGGGGGTATCCGTCACACTTTTTTTTTACTATTCGTGCTGCATGTTATAGAAAATGTATAAAGGGACTATTTGCAGCTTAATCTAAGACTCTAAGATGACTAAAGTGTAGACTCTCCCTTTAAGTTCACAGTCATTCTGTTTTCTGCTGCCTGCTAGTTCTGCATGGAAATAACTGAAAATCAAGAAGGTTTAATGTCTGAAATGTAGCATCATAACAAACCAACATATGAACTGATAAAAAAAATAATTAATTCTAGCTAAAAGTTATTTTAATTCATATAATGTAAATGTTTCTGTTTGTATACAATGATTTGTCATTCCAAGTGGGATATTGGCCAAAGATAAATATGACAAATGTAAATTAAAATGTGCTAAATATGTGATTTTCAATATGATTAGTCTTTTTTCATTGTATTATTTGGCATATATTTTTATTTAACAATACTACAATATTTATATTTTTTTCCTACAATTGTTTGAAAAATTGCTCCTAAATGTATTCCTTATTATGAAATTATATTTCAAATAATAAAACTCCAGCTGCAAATTGTAATTTAAGCCAAAATGACTGATTAAAAGAATCTAGATTTGTAGCCATGCACCATAAATATTTACTGTACATGAGACTGTTATTGTCATGGTTACAATCAACTACTATTTTACTTAACTGTCAGAGATTACTCAGGAAATTATTATGACATATATGGGCTATTAGTGTATATTACTACAATCAATGAAAACAGAAACATTCCAGCCAAATATTATTATAATAATGGTGTTCATTTTTTCGTTTTCTATTCACAGACCAGACATATAATAATGTGGACATGTACAGATCTAAAAAGCTGCATATGAAGGAAAAGCGATTTTTGAAGAGCTGCCATAGTTCAGATGTTTCATATTCTGTTTGCTTGATTGAAGATGTGTTCCAGTTTTACATAGTCTGAAGATAAAACCACAAGGAATGTATATTTTTTAAATATAAATCAAAAAGATATGTGTGTGCCACAAAACTACATTACCCAGTAATGAAACAAGGTTATACCAAAATGAAAAATAAACTCAGAAAACAAAACCACAGCCAAACAAAAAATGCTAAACAAGTTAATAATGCAAACATACAGAAAAGGGTAAAAAGATCTTCATACTTTTGTAGTTTTTAATTTAATATCTCAAACCAAGCAACCCTCCCCCATTTATAAAGCGGTGTAAGCATGTTCAGAACGGTTTTGGTGCAAGATCGCTAAGAGTTTCAAAGTCAGACAACCTGGAATCATTTGTCTAGTATGATTGACAGGTGTTGCTGTCTTGTAATTGGTTACACAAGAGGTGGGGTTGCACAAGAGATTGCACATGCAATCTTAAATTCTGTCAGCCAAAGCAGCTCTGGAGGTCCTGAATGTGTCCGGACAGGTTCTCTTTATGAGAAATTTGTCCCCACAAAGAATAATAAATGCAGACCTCAACTTAAATGGTTGCTTACAAAGTATGATTTTATTATAAATTCAATGACGAAGCACATCATATTGTATCAAACTATATTTAAAAAGCATTATAAATGGCTTTATTTACTAGCTATTTATCTAATATATATCAATAACTTATTCAATAGTCAAATCCCACTTGATCTCATCCTATTCATGTTTAATAACCCCCCAAATCTTAAACTTGTCCAACTTCTGATAAACATTGTCATTCTCTAGAAGAAGGAACATATCTGACATTGCAATATTAGATTGGCCAAGTAAACACAACCATATTTCTAGAAAGATATAGATATATATCATACTAGAATTTCTAAACTATGTTGTGTATCAGCCAGAGGCACTTGAATGGTTTATTATCACTTTTTAGGTTTACAGATACCTTTTTTTTTTTGTTGTTATGTCAGTAACCCTATAACACAGCCTTACATTTGCTTTGCATTTATATAAGAATATGCACGGCTTCCGAACTAAGCTAAAAGGACCTCTTTAGTGAACAGTACATTTGTTGGGATAACTTAATTGACTTCTAAGTAATTAATTATGGTCAAGGTTCATACAAATAATATCCATAACAAAATGACTTATTACAAATTAATTACTTTAGTACACCAATTTTAACTGTTAAATTAGAACAAAACAAAACAAAAATGCTGTGATATTTGAACATATCTCATTTGAGAGCTATGAAATTATTTATATGTAAATTTAGCATTTTCTGAAGCGTAATGTTAAGTGACCAATTGCGGCATCAGCCCTAAAAAGCATTCCTATCTTTGGGCTTTTGCAAACTAAGAGCCAGATTACAAGTGGAGCACTAAACATCGCTTTCAAGAAAGGGATATTTGCGCTCCACTGTGTAATACAAGTGCACAATAATGTGTGCTGCTATTACAAGTTAACAGCAAATGCAAATGCAAACTCATGTTTGTATTGCTGGGAAGCATTGTGCTCAGGAGAACTCGCTTCCATAGGCTTCAGTTCCAGATGAAAGCAGAATTGTTGCATCGAAAAATTCATAGATTAACTGTGTGTATATTTAAATCTACACTTAGGAATGAGGTCAAACTGGACATTTTACAAAATTAGCCACCTGTTTAATGAAATATGACACCATTGGCACTGAAGGAATTTAAGCCAATAGCATAACGGAATTTATTAATCGTCTTGCATACATGTTTTGAGGAACATACATTGGTGATATTAGAAATGTATTACTGTACAAACATGCATTATAGAGATATCTGTGCATTTAAAAATGTCAACTGAATATCTAAAAAAATGTCTGTCTATCTATCTATCTATCTATCTATCTATCTATCTATCTATCTATCTATTATCTATCTATTGATCATTTATGAAGCTTTGACTATTAAAATAGTTTAGTCATTATATAGATTTCTCAGAAAACAATATATATACACGGTTAAAGAACACCCAAATGTAGATTATTTTCTTAAAATAAAATCTAAGTTTGTAACATGCACATTAAATCTATTTTTGATATATTTAATAAAATTAATTATTTAACCATGTCTAATAGATATCACTGTATTGAAAACAGTACCCATTATTATCTCCCATCACATATTTACTGATGTTTTTAATCTCAAATATCCATCTGCTTAGTTCTATAAAATAATTCACCGTAATGACCCATTAATCATGTTTGTTTAATATCAATATTCTCCATTAATAATATATGGTCTACATCTTTGCATCAGTTGAAATTAAACCATTCTTGATTGAATTAGTCTATTCTAGTGTTGAAATATCACATAAAGAAAATGGAAACTGCAAATACTGCAAGTCAAACAAGATTATTGAATATAGCAAATGTAGAATGCATTAAGGTATTTAATTATGCAAATTCTAAAAATGCAACCTAAAATAAAACTGCAATTATGGAAGAGTATAGCTTTGCTTTCTTACATTTCATTTGTCAACACAATAAATCAGTTAAAACAAGTGAAGGTTGTCATGGAGGTTTTTTTTTAAGAACTTATGTTTGACCTAATGGACTTAGAATAGAATTACTGTATTTGTTATTTGGTTTAGTTTTTAAGAAACTTAATAAATTGTATATTACACTAGCCAGCATTTTATTTGCATATTTAAAATGGAAACAGAATTCCTTTACCCAGAATTCCCTGTTACGATGGAAAAAAATGTTGTTTGACATTTTCCATGGATAGATGTGCAAGTGTGCTATATAATGACCTGTTGTGTATTTCAAAACTAAAGACATATTGTGCTATACATTATTTTGCTATGCCAATCAATTAAACTATGTAAGGATAATTACACAAGGCAGATTATATTATCCAGCCCTGTATTATTTTTCTGTTTTCACTTTTAAAGTTTTCATTTTTTTTAAATTATTTTTTATTTATTGCTAATTCCCATTTGACACAAACGCGTTAAATTTAAAAAGGTAATGTGAGCCAAAATGAAACGTTCCTGATTCAAATAGAACGAATAATTTAAAAAATATATATACAATTTTATTATCAACTTTATATTTGTCTCTTGTATTATTTGTTGAACTCCTTTCTAAGAAAGCATATCTAGATAGAATCATGAGTGTGCAGGTCTGGAACTATATATGTATAACAATCAGCCCTATTAAAAATCAAACATATTGTTAAAGGGGTATGAAAATTTGCAATATATATAAAATAAATAAGGAAAATATTTGATAATGTTGTATGCATAACTATCCCCCCATTTATCAATTGCCGAGTTTGCTAATTCGAACCTATCCAACTAACAATGCAATTATCATTGCACCCCTTGCTCTCACACAACTAATCTCATGAGAGAAGGACTTGCCAATCATTCCAGTTATACTTAACCATACAATTTCAATCCACCACCTATGATGTGGTGGAGAGTTTAAAAAGCAGTCATTTAAAAGAACTGAAGGAATTGTTTACAAGCAAATATGCAAGTATTGTTATGTTTTTTTTTTTTTCAAATATACACACTTTTGTTTAATTTTTACTTATAGCTTTATGTGTATTATTATTAATAGTTTTCTTTCATTAAAGTTAATTCATATGAATTATGGGATGTATATTCTGTAGCATTTTTAATATGGTGTTTAATACAAGGCTTTATAAATGTCAAACACTACCTAAAATATTAGGCATGTGTTTAAGAGACCATCAGTGCAACGTTAGATAATAGCTAACAATTTAACTTCAATAACACTAAGCTGGAGACAAACACAGAGAAATAGAAAGAAATATAGAAATCTTTCAGAAAATGATCTACTACCAATTGGAAACTCAGAGTAAGTACTAATGCATTGTCTTATTATTATGAATTTGTTAAAGGGATACTAAACCCAAATATTTTCTTATATGATTCGGGTAGAGCATGCCATTTTGATTAACTTTCTAATTTACTCCTATTATCAATTTTTCATGGTTCTCTTCGAAAAACCAGGAATGAAAGCTTAGGAGCCAGCACATATTTGGTTCAGAACAATGGATAGTGCTTACTTATTGGTGGCTTTATTTAGGACAGGACTATAGCCTTGCCTTTATCCGCAGGGCCCTACTCAGGCTATGTTTCAGGACTTTAGCATTTCTTTTATTTTCCATATCCTGTGTCGCTAACCTTAAAAAGGTTTTAGTACTAGCTCTGCAATTGCTAGGTTCAAATGTGCTAGGTTTCCTGCACTTAAAATCTCCAGCAACTTCTCTACTGGGATTAGAAGGTTTATTTTGAAACAATTCTTTCACTTTCAGTGTTTTTTGGAATCTATAGAAGTCTAATGTGAGGTAAAGTTCAATAATAGTAGTGTTTGGTACAAAAGAAAACCCTCTGTTCAACAATTTGTTCTCAGATGAACTTAACTGGTGTGAACTCATATTGACCACTATGTTATTTATCTGCCCCGTCTGGGTGGTCTGAACCTGGTGTTGCGCCCTCCCGATGTGTGGTTTATGGTTCTTTCCCCTCTGGATCTTGTAGTGACCCCTAAAAAATCATGCTGGACAAATGTTCCCCTGTGTGAATGTGCCTGTCTCTGTGAGGTAGATATTGAAGTAGGGGTAGAAGTGCTACTTTCAGAAATAGAGGCTAAGCTCCTCCTTCCACCTAAGGAATGGGCGTGTCCCTAAAACTAGTAGTGGTAACGTATACACAGAGTCTGGCCAGGCAAGTGTTTGCAGTTTCTCTTGCTCTTCATTTATCAGAGTACTATATGATTATTAGTTTTTTAAAAAGTTTTTATACTTGTGATTTAATACTGCATATTTGTATGTTGTAAATGTGTATATTGTATGAAAGTGGAGACAATAGTGCTACATTTTATCTCAAAAACTTTCATTTGCCCTTCATTGTGCAAATAGTTTTTTAACCTATGTGTTAGGACTATATACAATAGCAACATTTAATACTATTACTTTGTGAATAGGTATATGTTATATCTTTTTAAATGTTCTAAGACATGGTCTGTCAGTAAAACAAAGTGTTTTTTCTACACATTGTGTATGTCTAGTTTATATTTTCTGTATACAGCGCTGTTTATATAAAAAAAACAGCTGCAGTTCAGCCCCTAATCAAGTGACTAGATACCTATTATATACTAGTGGCATACAATTTTTTTTAGCTGATTGCAACTAAGTTACTAAAATATACATTTCCCAGTGTATGGCGCTCTCTTTTTTTAACTACAATATATATATATATATATATATATATATATATATATATATATATATATATATACACAAAAAACATTTTTATATGACTTAAAAGAAATTCAACTTAGATCATTGTTTTTAAAATAATATAATTATATTTTCACTATATGACAATAATAATCTTTAATAATAATAATAATATATTTTTTTATTTCCTGATTAATAAAACAAGGTTTATTAAATGAATTTCAAGACTCTGAAGGAAATTATGAAGAACATACTTGAAAGGCATAGCAATAGTCTTGACAGTATGTGAAAGCAAGTTAAGTGTCTAAGGAATTGGTTTGGCAGTTTGAAATCTAATCCCTTTGAGTTTCTTCTGTTTATACATGACTTCTGTACAGTCTATTCAGTGACAGATCCTGTTGTACTTTCAAGTATAGAATGAATGAAGACTAAATGAACCTGTATGTCACATACTAAGAAATAATTAAAAGGGGTGATCAGAGAAGCTAATTAGATATAATCAATGTAACTGATTTGCTATAAGCATGATATACATATATTTAAGTATTTGGATTTATAATTAATAATGAAAATGTGCTTAAAATATTGTTGACACCCAGTGCTAATTTTTTTTTTCCTTGCTTGTGTTTTGGCTTTTAAATTTAAGGTTTCATTTTAGTCTTTTTTGTTAATGTTATCAAACACATACAGTATACATGAGTAATTTTAGTTTTATATATTTATAATTAGTAGTTTACCTATCAAAAATCACCAACATTCCTAATAAAATTAGCAAGTGATCCTTAGAAAGTAATTAGTTAATTGTAGCAAAAGATAGACACAAAAATAATTAATACAAATAAAATGAATAGCAAATATATTGATATTTAATAAAATAACTATTTGACTTGTTATATAGTCCACTTGACATCAACAAAACAACTGTATACCTTATTTAAAATTGGGGTCAGTTGTATACACTGTGTGCAGAATTATTAGGCAAATGAGTATTTTGACCACATCTTCCTCTTTATGCATGTTGTCTTACTCCAAGCTGTATAGGCTCGAAAGCCTGCTACCAATTAAGCATATTAGGTGATGTGCATCTCTGTAATGAGAAGGGGTGTGGTCTAATGACATCAACACCCTATATCAGGTGTGCATAATTATTAGGCAGCTTCCTTTCCTTTGGCAAAATGGGTCAAAAGAAGGACTTGACAGGCTCAGAAAAGTCAAAAATAGTGAGATATCTTGCAGAGGGATGCAGCACTCTTAAAATTGCAAAGCTTCTGAAGTGTGATCATCGAACAATCAAGCGTTTCATTCAAAATAGTCAACAGGGTCGCAAGAAGCGTGTGGAAAAACCAAGGCGCAAAATAACTGCCCATGAACTGAGAAAAGTCAAGCGTGCAGCTGCCAAGATGCCACTTGCCACCAGTTTGGCCATATTTCAGAGCTGCAACATCACTGGAGTGCCCAAAAGCACAAGGTGTGCAATACTCAGAGACATGGCCAAGGTAAGAAAGGCTGAAAGACGACCACCACTGAACAAGACACACAAGCTGAAACGTCAAGACTGGGCCAAGAAATATCTCAAGACTGATTTTTCTAAGGTTTTATGGACTGATGAAATGAGAGTGAGTCTTGATGGGCCAGATGGATGGGCCCGTGGCTGGATTGGTAAAGGGCAGAGAGCTCCAGTCCGACTCAGACGCCAGCAAGGTGGAGGTGGAGTATTGGTTTGGGCTGGTATCATCAAAGATGAGTTTGTGGGGCGTTTTCGGGTTGAGGATGGAGTCAAGCTCAACTCCCAGTCCTACTGCCAGTTTCTGGAAGACACCTTCTTCAAGCAGTGGTACAGGAAGAAGTCTGCATCCTTCAAGAAAAACATGATTTTCATGCAGGAAAATGCTCCATCACACGTGTCCAAGTACTCCACATCGTGGCTGGCAAGAAAGGGTATAAAAGAAGAAAATCTAATGACATGGCCTCCTTGTTCACCTGATCTGAACCCCATTGAGAACCTGTGGTCCATCATCAAATGTGAGATTTAGAAGGAGGGAAAACAGTACACCTCTCCGAACATTGTCTGGGAGGCTGTGGTTGCTGCTGCACGCAATGTTGATGGTGAACAGATCAAAACACTGACAGAATCCATGGATGGCAGGCTTTTGAGTGTCCTTGCAAAGAAAGGTGGCTATATTGTCACTGATTTGTTTTTGTTTTGTTTTTGAATGTCATAAATGTATATTTGTGAATGTTGAGATGTTATATTGGTTTCACTGGTAAAAATAAATAATTGAAATGGGTATATATTTGTTTTTTGTTAAGTTGCCTAATAATTATGCATAGTAATAGTCACCTGCACACACAGATATCCCCCTAAAATAGCTAAAACTAAAAACAAACTAAAAACTACTTCCAAAACTATTCAGCTTTGATATTAATGAGTTTTTTGGGTTCATTGAGAACATGGTTGTTGTTCAATAATAAAATTAATCCTCAAAAATACAACTTGCCTAATAATTCTGCACTCCCTGTAGATGAAGAGACATAAAATCGTCTATTTGATAGGAGACCTTCCTGTTTTCAAACAAGCCTAACCCTCCATATGCAATATATTTTTAAATTCGGCTCATAAAATACATTAATTTGCTACAGTGATTATCTGATATAAAATGTTGATTAGATTTCACACTCTTATCACATTCATCCATGTCCAAATTTGTGTTTGACCAATGTGACATTTAACACGTATCAAATTATTCAGTTAATTGTGAATCATGCCAAATATTAATTTTCTAATTAAAGTATTTATAAAATAAAATTGTTGATCTTTGTGACAGCCCAGCTTAGTAGGAGATAATGCCTCAGAAAGTGTGCATATAAAAAGATCATCTATTTATATATCACAACTGTGTTTTATAACAGTAATATTTGTATTTGAATTTGACATTCGAATTTGAATTTAACATTCAAATTCAAAATAGTATTTCTAGTCAAATACTGTATTTTATAAATCTAATATTTAAATTCGTATTCAAAATAGTATTTCATGTCTACAACTGTGTTTTATAAATGTAATATTTGAATGTGATATTCAAATTTGAAAGTGACATTCAAAAACTGTAAATAGCATTCAATAATAGAATTTTTAAGAATATTCGTTCTCATCAACATTTTATTATATAAATAGAATTTCTACAATTACATTAGTTCTAACATTCAAATTTGAATATATACATAATCGCCCATCCCTAGTGGAATGCTTGATTCTGAACTAATTTGCAATAATTACTCAAAGTACTTACCATATATGTATTAGTTGAGGGTGTCCTAATTGATTAACTAATTTTACCAGGCAAAATTGTGGTCGGTGGGCACACCTGTCTCAAAACTGAGCTAGCCAACTATGGGCTAGATTACAAGTGGTTCCCCTTTTTTCTTTTTTACTCATGTACAAACACTGCTAAAAGTATGTTCTTAAAGTGTGTGGGTTAGCGCTCGTATTACACGTTAAAAGAAAATAGTTTGAGCTTGAGTGAAACCCAATACCCATTAACAGCTGGACATCGGATATCATGACCACATTAAATTATTCTCCCGATCAATCTCAAGGGAGAGCACTTTCAAATAAAAACCTAATACTTTTTGCTTGCACTCTAACCTGACACAACATTAGACCATCTGCGCTAAAGCCGAAGGTAGTTATAAATGTTTTGCATTCCAATGTTCTTCACATCAAAATGTTCATTTTATTTTATATATTTCTTTATATAATATATATATATATATATATATATATATATATATATATATATATATATATATATATATATATATATATATCAATACCTATATATTTATATGTACTGTATATATACAGGTATACATGTATACAGGCAAACAAAGAAATATCTATTCAAAATACAAATAAAATTTTCTTCTATGTGAAGAACATAGGAATGTAAAATATTTACAGTAAACAACACATTATTAAATATTAAAATTGTTTAAAAATGATTTCTCATGTTTTACGGAAAGTGTGGAAATATGTATATACATGTTTATATGTGTGTTTATCAGTGTATAAATGTATTAATATTTATATGAACTTTTTTTATCAGAAACTATATAGATGAGTGTAACACTTTATTTTAATGTATTTTTGTTATGCTTGGTGCACATTTTTTTAAACCACTACCCTTTATGCGAGGTCTCCTTAGTCTACACTCAGAAAATTGTGAACTGGGTAGAATGCTGGCATAAGGACAGTAAACAAAGTGTCTAAGTAAATGGAGTACATTCAGCAGAAGGGGCTGTTACTAGTGGTGTTCCTCAGGGGTCAGTTCTGGGGCCTGTTTTGTTTAACCTATTTATCAGAGATATCTACAAAGTTCTACAGGGGAAAGTATGTCTGTTTGTAATAGAGTAGATGTTCCAGGGGTTAGACAAAAAGGAAAGTGATATACAACAATTGGAGGACAAATGACTGGGATCTAATGTTTAACATAGCAAAATGTAAATGTTTGCATTTAGTGAAGAAAAATCCAAATGTTAATTACAGACTCAATGACACTTAACTGACTGTTACAAATGAGGAACGGGACTTGGGAATAATAATTTCTGATGATTTAAATTTTAGTAAAAAATTTAGTACTGCAGTGAGTAAGGTCAGCAAAATGTATTGGTAGAGGTATTTGCAGCAAAAATATTAAGGTTCTTATGCCACTTTACAGATCATTAGTTAGGCCTCATCATGAGTATTGTGTGCAATTCTGGAGGCCATATCTTCAGAACGATATAAACAAACTTGAATCTGTGCAAAGAAGGGCTACCAAAATGGTACATTATCTAAAAAATAAAACCTACCAGGAGTGGCTAAATTAACTAAATATGTGTAGCTTAGAGGAGAGAGGTAATATGATAGTAACTTTCAAGTATATTAAAGGGCTTAGTAAATCTGAGGCTGTGAGTATATATAAAAAAAGGAAAATTCACGAACAAGGGTTCATGATCTCAAGCTGAAAGTAATATATTCAGGAGTAATTTGAGGAAGCACTTCTTTACAGAAAGGGTGATTTATTCATGAAATAAACTTCACAGTCGGTAGTAATGACAAACACTGTGGGGAATTTAAGAATGCCTGGGACAAGCATAAGGCTATCCTACAAACTATATACATTTATACTTTTTGGAAATATTGTGCAGACTTGCTGGGCACATGGCTCTTATTGGCTGTCAATATCTATGTTTCTGTGTTTCTATGAGCATTGTGTCATGTGAACCCGGAAAATTTGCTGGGGTGTGTAAAAATAATAATAATATATGTATATATATATATAATATATATATATATATATATATATATATATATATATACAAACAGAAGCAGGGAACCAGCACTCTTTGTTTATCATCCAGCTGCCGGGGTGCACTTGCAAACAATCAAATATCAGCACAGTAAAGAAGGCACTCTCCATTTAACTCAATCGTTTAATGGTAAACGTTTTCGGGGTCTCCCCCGTCCTCAGACCACTTACAGACATTCAGTACCACACATCTTAAATACCTACTTACCCTCACCGTGACAAACCGCCATCAGACTCCCAGCTTCCGTGTAGCGCAACTGCGCATGCGCGCCCGGAACTAAGGAGAGCCGACGGGGACCAACTACCAAAAACCAAAAGCAAAAGTGAAAATCAACATCACGCAAAATAATGCAGCAGTATAGAAAACTAACTATAGATGGTACTGTGATGCATATTAATATTTCTACCCTATACTAGGCATACTGTAATTTGCACAAATCGTACCTACCCCCCATGCTTTAATCAAACGTTACACATACAATGTTTTACATATACTGATATCTTATATTCTAATCCCTGCACAACTTTATGCGAGAACATATTTTCATATTTACATAAAGGGGATATTTTCATATTTACATAGAGGGGATACCTGTGCTTGCTGACATTACTCTTCATGTGTTAAACTCATGCCCCCAACTGGACTTAAGTACATAGTCAAACCACTAACACAGTACCTCTTTCACAGACTCAAAGACATTGAACCCAAGGAAATGTTACTTTACCACGGAGCACCCCACACCATATCATCTTCAATATTTGATAGGCATCCTCAATTACACGGATGCTTAACTATAAGTGGGGAACCCAGCTGTAAAGATCATCCCCTGTATTGAAATTTCACTGCATATACTCAATGCAGTTGTGGACGTACATAGTCATATTAGCTTTAGCTCTCATATTACTATGAAGGAGGCAGTGGGCATACATCCACTACAAGTTTTACAAGAAACATTGGTAGTCCAATTGGACATTCAGCCCCTTTGGGGACATAGTCTCCAGATTAAAAATCCACTGAGACTCCCGTTGTAGTAGACGCCTGCCCCTGTCACCCCCCCTAGAATTGCGTGGAACGTGGTCTATGATGATATATCGAAGGTCAGATACAGCATGACCACTGGTACTGAAGTGGCGAGCCACCGGTTGATCTGAATCACCATCCTTAATTGCCAGCCGAATCGCTGACCGGTGGTTCGCCATCCTCGTCCTGAGATCATCCTGGGTCTTACCCACGTAAAATTTACCACACGGACAGTGTAGTAAATATACAATATACGTGGTTGTACAAGTCACCCTATGCAGGATTTGGTATTTTTTATTGGACCATGGATGTTGGAATGTGCTACTCTGGGTTAACCCACCACAGGTAGTGCAACCACTGCAGCGGAAGCAACCTTTTTTCGTGGTTTTTAACCATGTACTAGGCATATAACTGTCACTGTTGTCAGGTCTCAATAGCATATCTTTCAGCGATCTTCCACGCTTGAACCCAACCAATGGTGACACACAGGATGCAAAGGGTAATGTTTTGTCACTCTCCAAAATGTCCCAATGTTCCCTCAAAATATTGGAGAACTGTAGTTTTTCAGGTGAAAAGATGGTGGTAAAAATCATCTTCTTCTCACTCTTATCTCTCTCCACCTTAGTGAGTGCCTGTTCCTGTGTAAGCCCTGATGCTTCAATTAGTGATTGGTCAAGATGCTTAGAACCATATCCACGGTCCGTGAATTTCTTATACATCTCCTGTAGTTGCTGTTCCTTCCTTTCCTGGTTACTATTATTGCGTACCACTCGCTTAAACTGTGACCTTGACAGTGATTTTTTCAAACTAGGAGGGTGGCAGCTTGTAGCATCCAGTAATGAATTCCTGTCAGTTTCCTTGTGGTATAAGGTTGTGCTGATGCCTGTGTTTTCCTTGAAGATCCTTAAATCCAGGAAGTCGATGGTATGTACATCATAGGTCATCTTAAACTGTATTTGTGAATTCACCTTGTTTACTTCTGAATACCACACCAGTAACTCATCCTCTGTACCACACCAGATAAGGAAGAGGTCATCTATGTAACGTCGGTATAACCTTATTCTGGGATCTTCAAAAGCAGTGGTGGCAACCGTTTCAAAGTCGGCCATAAACAGATTCGCATAAGATGGGGCCACATTGGACCCCATCGCTGTTCCTGAGATCTGTAGATAAAAGTCCCTCTCGAATTTGAAATAATTGCATCTCAAACAGAACTCCAGTAGTTCAGACATCACGTCAACTGGAGGCCCAATATAAGGATGTCTAAGAAGATGGTACACAACAGCAGCCATTCCCTGTTCGTGGGGAATCACGGTATATAAACTGGTCACATCTAATGTGACCAGAAACTCGCCTCCACCAGATGTGCGATAGGTCTTTAACAGCTGGATCAGCTCTATGGAGTCCAGAAGAAAGGAACCAGTGTGCCTCACGATTGGTTGCAGAATACTATCTACAAATGTAGCCAGGGGTTGTAAGATAGATCCCCTGGCTGACACAATTGGTCTACCTGGAGGTGTGATTGGATTTTTGTGTACCTTCGGCAAGGTATAGATCACAGGGACAATAGGATGCCCAACTTGTAAGTAATCCCTCAAGGCCTTATCAATAATGCCTTGTTGGTAAAGACATTCCAAGTAGTTGTCAATTCTTGTCTTAAAGGATCCAGTGGGGTTGCCCGGTAGCCGTCTATATGTATCACCATCGGATAATTGCTGTACAATTTCCTGCTTATAATCCCGATAGTCTTGCAGGACCAGGGCCCCTCCTTTGTCCGCCTCCCGTATCACCAGATCTTTGTTATTCTGTAAGCTTTTGAGAGCTAGGCGCTGTTCTCTATTCAAGTTATTCCTAAAGCTTTTTTGATGGTTATGGAGGTCTCTCATCATGTCATCCTTAGTCATTCTTGCATAAGTGGCAATGCTTGCATTGGTGCTTTTTGGATCAAATTTGCCCTTTCTTTGTAGACCCACTGGTTCCTCTTTGGAAATCCCAAAGTGTTCCTTCAACCTCAAGGATCTCTGGAACTTAAAGAGATCAACATTGAGAAAAAATTCGTTTGCATATAAGGTTGGAATGAATTTTAAACCTTTCTGTAACACTGCTTCTTCAGAATCAGTCAAAACATATGAGCTTAGATTCATAATGATATTGCTAGACCCATCAGTGTTGTCTATTTGCGCCATTGCCGAGGAGGTCTTCCTCTTGCTCTGCGACCCACGTCGCCCCCGCCTCTGGTGTGGCCTATGCCCTGCTCGTTTTTTGAGTGAGTGGTCATAGATTGGGATCCCTGAGGGAACTCACTCCGAGTGGGCAATTGACCTTCTGGATCAGAGCTATTATCCGAGCTCTCCACTGTAGCAAGTGACCTTGGCTTGAACACTCGTGCACGTCTGTATCTAGACAAGTTACCCCTTTCTTGGGGACCAAGCAGCCATCTGTAGATGCGCTTTTCTTTATAGTCTTGTGTCACTGCTTCCCATTTACGTTCTTTAAAGGTTAACAGTTCTTTCTCATAGGTGTCAATACTTGCTTTTAATTTATCAAGCCATGCCTCACTGGGATCCTCAGTAAGTTTAATCATATGGGTAGACTCAAAGTTTTGTAGTTCTAATTCAATTTGTTTTAATTGGTCACTCACCTCCTGTATGACCAACAACATCAAATCTAGAGAGCCCTTATTCAGAATACCACACCACTTAAGGCAGAAAGTGGGGTTATTACGCCCAATAGTGGGTATGTTCTTAATCCTAAATCCTTTTGGAATAAATGCCTTCCTATGGTATTCTGATAAGTAACACCCATGAAGCTGTAAATCAATTTTCTTCTTCCTTAGTTTCACCACATAGTTAAATATCTGATCAGGTTGTTCCCTTTGTTTTCTAATGGTAATGGCATCAAACCGGATTCTATTTGCATCAGCTTCAGAGAATTGGAACACATTAGCTCCCTCAATATTATCTTCAAGCTGATCACCCACCTGAGAGGCCTCCGTGTCCTCTTGGCTCATACTTCAGTCTGTGTATAATCTTACAATAACAAATGCTGCACCACACCGTCACCGTTTTAAAAACAATCTAGCAGAATCACTCTGCTGAACAGATAGTG
Source organism: Bombina bombina (assembly GCF_027579735.1). Lineage (NCBI taxonomy): Eukaryota > Metazoa > Chordata > Amphibia > Anura > Bombinatoridae > Bombina > Bombina bombina. The sequence goes on along the minus strand of NC_069505.1, from coordinate 327,726,669 downwards.
TCCCAGTCAGTTATCCCAGAATGAGGACAATTTCTTCCACAAGGTGCTGTAGGTCCAATAAATAGAAATACAAACAGAAGCAGGGAACCAGCACTCTTTGTTTATCATCCAACTGCCGGGGTGCACTTGCAAACAATCAAATATCAGCACAGTAAAGAAGGCACTCTCCGTTTAACTCAATCGTTTAATGGTAAACGTTTTCGGGGTCTCCCCCGTCCTCAGACCACTTACAGACATTCAGTACCACACATCTTAAATACCTACTTACCCTCACCGTGACAAACCGCCATCAGACTCCCAGCTTCCGTGTAGCGCAACTGCGCATGCGCGCCCGGAACTAAGGAGAGCCGATGGGGACCAACTACCAAAAACCAAAAGCAAAAGTGAAAATCAACATCACGCAAAATAATGCAGCAGTATAGAAAACTAACTATAGATGGTACTGTGATGCATATTAATATTTCTACCCTATACTAGACATACAGTAATTTGCACAAATCGTACCTACCCCCCATGCTTTAATCAAACGTTACACATACAATGTTTTACATATACTGATATCTTATATTCTAATCCCTGCACAACTTTATGCGAGAACATATTTTCATATTTACATAAAGGGGATATTTTCATATTTACATAGAGGGGATACCTGTGCTTGCTGACATTACTCTTCATGTGTTAAACTCATGCCCCCAACTGGACTTAAGTACATAGTCAAACCACTAACACAGTACCTCTTTCACAGACTCAAAGACATTGAACCCAAGGAAATGTTACTTTACCACGGAGCACCCCACACCATATCATCTTCAATATTTGATAGGCATCCTCAATTACACGGATGCTTAACTATAAGTGGGGAACCCAGCTGTAAAGATCATCCCCTGTATTGAAATTTCACTGCATATACTCAATGCAGCCGTGGACGTACATAGTCATATTAGCTTTAGCTCTCATATTACTATGATGGAGGCAGTATATGTAAAACATTGTATGTGTAACATTTGATTAAAGCATGGGGGGTAGGTACGATTTGTGCAAATTACAGTATGCCTAGTATAGGGTAGAAATATTAATATGCATCACAGTACCATCTATAGTTAGTTTTCTATACTGCTGCATTATTTTGCGTGATGTTGATTTTCACTTTTGCTTTTGGTTTTTGGTAGTTGGTCCCCGTCGGCTCTCCTTAGTTCCGGGCGCGCATGCGCAGTTGCGCTACACGGAAGCTGGGAGTCTGATGGCGGTTTGTCACGGTGAGGGTAAGTAGGTATTTAAGATGTGTGGTACTGAATGTCTGTAAGTGGTCTGAGGACGGGGGAGACCCCGAAAACGTTTACCATTAAACGATTGAGTTAAACGGAGAGTGCCTTCTTTACTGTGCTGATATATATATATATATATATACATACATATACATACAGACCGCACTCCCATCTCCTCAGTTCTGGCCCTGGGTGCATCAAACAGGCATATGCAATGAAAAAATAAAATCACTCCACGGGACTTATAAATAAGCACACTTTACTGTTGTGAACGTTTTCAGACACACTGTCCGTCCTCAGACAAATAAGTGAAAAATTACTAACTTACCCTCCACCATAAGTAAACCCCACTGAACGCTGTAAACACGCTCTCCCGGGTTGGTCCGCCCATGTCGTGATGTCACCGCCCCGGGCAACGTGTCAGCAGCTAAACTGGTAAAATATAGCATAACAATACGATACATTAACAAAAATACTAGTGTGAAGTACACCATAAAGCGAAACATATAGAAATACAATAAGTATTAAATAATATTATGCAAAATACAACGTATTATGTACTATGTTTGCTTGCTAATGGACCGAAGATATTATCACTGCACTATGATGAACAAGTCCAACAATATCTATCAAACTTTATCAAAGCTTATGATACTATGGAGAGTGGGAACAAGAAAAGTACATATGAATCTAAACAAATGTGAAGAATAACAACCACCCTGGTGGTATCAGCTTGTTGCCAAGGCAACCAAATATACACAAGCATATAATGTTATTATTATCAGCTAACCACATTACGTTATATTAAATTGAATTAAATTAAATTGAATAGCCAGGGTAGCATAAGGCCAAGAACAGTATAAACTGACCATATTGAAATACATACTATAGTTATTAGGGAATGATATCATGGCTCTCATAGGTTCAAAAAAGGTTAGTGGATATGGAGACAAACCCCAAATCAATATCCACATAAAGTAAAAAAAAAATTAAATATAGTATATACACACACAACCTAGTGTATGTTCATATATGTACTAGACTTCAAGAAAAACATTAGAAAAAAATAGAAAGTTGTAGAAATCTCAATTAGAAAAATTACTTCAAAAAAGTACTGCAAAAAAATACTAAAAATAATTATTATTATTACAAGTCCCACGAGCCAGATCTCAAAAAATCCCACGAGCCAGATCTCAAAAAAAGGTCACTTATAAAAGGCCTGCCACTCCAAATGTGTGCTAAGTCCTTTTGGAATTAATGTTTCCAGATTATAGGTCCAACGAGCTTCCTTTTGCAATAATATTCTATTGTGGTCACCTCCTCTGCTTAGGGGAGGGACGTGGTCTATAATGGTGTACTTTAAATCTGACACATTATGTTTAATTTGTAGGAAGTGGCGGGCCACTGGTTATTCAGAAATTCCTTTTGCTATTGCTGTCCTAATAGCGGACCTGTGGTTGGCCATCCATATCCGGAGGTCATCACATGTCTTCCCTACATAGTACAGTCCACATGTACAGTGCAGAAGGTATATTATGAAGGTGGTGGTACATGTGAGGCGGAACTTATGTTTATAGCTCTTTCTTCTATGAGGTGAGAGAAGGCAGTCCCTGTAAGTAACCCGCCACATGTTGTACACCCCAAGCATCAGTATTTTTTCATGTCCAGCCAAGAGGACTTTGTATAACAAACTTTAACAATGGACCATTTTGACCAGTATATCCTGTAGGGACCTAGATCTCTTAAACACTATCCTTGGAGGTGCACAGTTCTCCAATTTTTTTGGTGTAAGCCTATTGTTACTTATTTTTGATGAATCATTACTAAAATCCCAGTTAAATTTATCACCAATTGTTTTAGCCTTCCTAGAGACAAATTTAATATTATGGATCAAATACTTATCAAGAAGGAGATCCTTGTCCAAGATAGGTAGATATATTTTTATAATATTGCAAATGTCTTTAAATTGCCTACTTTAACATGAACTAAAAGTTAAACTACTATTAGTAGATGTATGCAATCTTCTTCTATCTAATAGAAGATCCTTTCTATCAATGCTACCCAATCACTTGTTCTGATATGATAAGAGAGTCTCTTTCATAACCTCTCCTTGCTAACCTATCTGTCAGTTTTGATGCTTTATTTTTATATTCAGAAACTTTCGTGCAATTTCTCCTAAGTCTTATGTACTGCCCCTTAGGGATAGGTTTCTTAACATGCACTGTTTGATGTGAGTCAGCTCTTAAAAAAATATAAAAAGGGGGCGTGTCTGGGCTACAGCCATGACGGGCTGCAATACCTGAAGCTGCAAGAGAATATCTAGTAATCTGACAATTACCACCAGAATCCTTTACCATATGCATATGGAAGTGGTATCATCAAACTTATGAGAGGCTACTGAACATGTCTATGTGCTTTTTGTGCCATTCTGATTCCTGTGGGCAGGTCTGGAACATTGTATCCTGGGTGGCAGCCTATTACAGATTCATCACCCCCCCTGGCCTGCCGGGTTAAAAACAGATGGGGGCATCTGTTATCATGGAGGAGCTGTACATTACTTTTCAATCCCTCATGGATGATTTGGAACAAAAAGTGTGTGCCAGGCTTGATGGCCTTACTGAGTTATGTCACACCGTGAGGGTGAGAAGTGTCACACCACTGTTAGCTACTCGTGGAACCGCTGAGGTGCCTGTCCTGCAGAGTGCTAACAAAATAAGCATGGAGCAGTTATCTCTATCTGAGACAGAGCGACTACAAGTTGGGAGGGGGCAGGAAAAAACAATGGGAGATGCCGGTAAATCAGATGGATTTCAGAGGTGTGATTCACTTATACCTGAGTTATACACAGGAGGAGATAGAGGGTCTTTTACTGGTCAGGGCCTGCTAGACAGAGGCACCAGCAACTGCTCTTTTGTTGGCTACCAGAACATGTTTACCCTATCTCATGTAAATGTGGGAGGGAGAGCAGCCGGCTCCCATGTGTGTGAGTTCGCTGTTTTTGGGTATAACTTCACTGAACTGGCTGATATGACAACAGTTGCAGAGACAGTGACTTCCCTGACCTGCTTGATCTCCTGAGTGGGTCATTTGGTGCTATTGAAGAGTCCGGAGCCTGGTACAGTGTTGCACTGTTGCTGTGGTTTACTGGAATTGCCTGTTTATATTCGTGGTGCCTCCCTACATCAGTGGTCCGGGATCGGATGAGGCTAGTGACATGTGTGGCCCTGCCTAGCCAAGTTGGAGAGACTGCTTATGTCCTAATTTGGCAGAGGCAATGTTTTTTTACTTACCTGAATGTATAGACATTCGTATGCTTAATGATGATAAGCTATCAGTCTGATGCTAATGTCCATAGAACAGTTGCCATGGTTTTCTATTTTTGATGTAGTATGCCTTCCTAAAGCAGTCGGCTTTGCATGTTCAGCTGTGTACGTGCAGTGAGCTTTGGTAGTTAGTCCATATTGTAGGGGTCACTGCAGAAATTTGTAGAATAGTCTCTATATAATGACTGCGAAAAGAGAGGACGACGGCACTACCAATGCTGTGTTCCTGATATTATTGGTGTCTCATGTGTATTAAATACACACATAGAGGACAATAGATATATAATTTTAAGGGACTAAGGTGCTGTACATTAAGAGACAACAACTGGAAAAGCACAATTGCAGAAAGCAATTGAAAAGAATGTACTTACATAGCACTCAACAGCATATTTAGGGCTAAATACCGTAGGTGAAAAGAGCCCTTAGAAGGCAAGTTAAAACTTAACTTTTATTGACTTTTGATAAAATTCAAAACTAAGTTAAAATAATCAGCAGATGTGACCCGGGACGAAAGGGATTGCTAGGGAGTGGAAACGTGGACCACCCTAATCCCAAAGTGTAAAATATAGAACCCTAGTATGGTCTCCTGAAGTACTACCCTGTGCCTCAAGATAAAGTGGAAGAAGGTGAAAATCAATTATATTATAAGGATGCCCCCACTATCACTCTCTATCTGAGTCTAGGGATCTCTACTTTACAATAACACCTTCTAAATTATATTAAGAGGCACAGTAGTCTCAAGGAGATGTGAGCTATCCACAAATAAGATACTATAGAATTGGCTAGTAGATACCCAGGTAGGTAGAGTACTCCTATTATTGGTTAATCTGTGATTGCTGATAAAGTTCAGCCTCTCATGTCATATATTATAAACTAGTTTACTCTATTGGTGATAGTACTCAGAATACCTATATCTGGACTAACTATTTGTCTCCGTTAGTACAGTTAGCGTGACACCTGTGTAGCTGTTTGTCACTAGGAGGTGAATATGATTGAAGTGGTTTGGGTCCGAGAGACAGTGTGAAATTTGAGCTGGACAAGGTTTCCCTGGCAAATGGGAAATAGTCCAAATGGTCTCCTCTATAAGTGTTCCAGTTAGTATAAACGTTAATCCCAGCAGGGTTATACTGGCTGTGACCCCACAATTCTATTATTTTAGTGTTGCCTATATTGTTATAATAGTGTAGAGGAGTGCTTGGTGTAACATACTAGTTATAATGGAACTGGGTGGGACCCAGACACTTGGACCATGTACCAACCTAGGTTGGTTTATTGTTCTCAGGTAGCGGTGTTGTTGTCAGAAGAGCAAATTTTGGTTGAAAACCGCTATTGTAACGCAACCGGTATTGCCCTAGTTAGGGTTTGGTAAATTATATAGCTTAGTAAAAATAAATAAAAAGCGTGACTTGGATTGCTACTAGTGTCTGTTTTCACAGTTATATATATTTTTTATTCAGATATCTTGCACTCTAAGATCGTGCCGAGATTTAGACCATCACCTACAGTTGAAGTGACTATCTTATCAATATTATGATTCATACCGTAGCATAGCCAGGGAGAGGATTAATTTAAAATCTTTAACATTAGATAGTTCTAGCTCACTCCCCAAGTTACTGCTGTTATCGGTTATGCACTATTTGTGAATACTTGTGCAGATATCTCATATGTCTAAGAGGGAGATATTCGCAACCCGGTTCCTGTTGGTATACAGGTAACGCTCACCAGTCTAAGCTGCGAGTTAGAAATTAAAAATAACTTTGTCTCTGGCTACACGCTGGTTATTATTGCCGTTTAACAATAGGAGGTTGTGGGTTAGTAGGATAAGGTAAACTTCAGGGTATTGGTTCTAGCGTAAAGCTATTTATAAGTCAGGTACTCTCACACACATACAGGTTTAAATTAATTTCTAATAAACCATTCAGTCACCAAGTCACACTGCTGTAAAGTTTTAAAAGGGAGAAAAAGTCTCCTGCGGCCCTGACATGTTTCGCCTAAACGGCTTTGTCAAAGGTGGGGCGCCCGCCATTCACTGGGCTTTTTATTGGCCGATCTCTGAGGGGCTTGTCCCTTATCGGCTGATCTGATTGGTTCCTCCCTGCTTGCGCTTAATAGGTTGCTATGGAGGTGTGTACTTGTGTCACGTACTGGTTTCAACCTTCGTGCCCACATAGTGTTATCGTGATACTATTTGCAGGGCAGGATGAATACATTTTTAGCATCTCTATATCTTGGTAAATAGAACTCTAATATACTAATCCATTTTTGTTTCCGAGGGGGTTTTTAATCATTCGTTCCACGTTGTAATATAGTCAAATGGCCTTCTTATATGTTTACATATATGTGTGATTTTAAATTAACAATGAAACTGCCATAAGGGAGAGAGTTAATATCCAGGGTTAGTTAGCATGACATAGTCTACAAGAAAACATAGTTGTGAATATAGTCATTGTAACGTACATAAGGTAAAAAGATTCCAATCGGCTCCGGACTCAATATTCCTAGAACTCTGATTGAGCGTTTTAGATGTTATCACTAGAAGGGTTAGGCTGTTCACTTCCTCGATTATTTGGTCCTGCTATAGTAAGGTAATCTACAATACTGTAGACCGTACTGAGTGACAAATGTGTTCAGTGGTTATTCTTATTACTTTAAACTTTACTGTGCTGATTATTTTAACTTAGTTTTGAATTTTATCAAAAGTCAATAAAAGTTAAGTTTTAACTTGCCTTCTAAGGGCTCTTTTCACCTACGGTATTTAGCCCTAACTATGCTGTTGAGTGCTATGTAAGTACATTCTTTTCAATTGCTTTCTGCAATTGTGCTTTTCCAATTGTAGTCTCTATATAAGCCTGGCACACTGTACCACAGGTCCAAATGTGGCCCTAATTTTCAATTTAACATCATAGCCCTCCAGTCATCATTACATAGCTGTTAGACACTATAGCCTTGAAGGGTCTTATCTGTCAGTTTGGCATAAGAGAAAGTCCAAAGATATTCTACATATACATATTGTTTTAACCTGTTGGATGGATTAGCCTTTACAGAGTTTTATTTCTCTGTTTGATATTAACTACTTAGGGTCCTAAAGTGACCCTATAGTTTGTCCATTGTTTACCTACGGTGTGTTCACCATTATATTTTAAGTACTATATTATTGTGCCAGGAATTATTACATAGCTGTTAGACACTATAGCCTTAAAGAGTAAATATCCCTATAGCTTGTTGCTGGATATATTTATTTTTTTGGCATTATACACCAAGGGTTCAAAAGTGGCCATATAGTTTGCTTAATGTTATAGATGTATGATCTTTTACCTCTTACTTACATACAGTGCGTGACCTGGTCCAAGATAGGCCTGTGCTGCTTTAAATATCCTCAGCCTAGTTATTAGAGTTAATTAAGGTCCAAAAGCGGCCTATACGGTAGATGAGGGCTAAAAAGAGGATGTCTTTAAAGATTTTTCACTTTAAGCTTACTATCATACACCAAGGGTCCATAAGTTGCCCTATAGTTTGCCAAAGGTTACAGAATTGCAGTTTTTATAGTTCTTGGCGGTGCTATACAAATAAATTATAATAATAATAAATAATAATTTCTTGTTTGTATTCAATGGCCCCTAGTTATGAAAGTCTGGCGGACCTGATCCAACAGTGCAGATCAGGTCCGCCAGACCTCGCTGAATACGGAGAGCAATACGCTCGTCGTATTCAGCATTGCACCAGCAGCTCACAAGAGCTGCTGGGGCAACGCCGCCCCTGCTGACTCACGTCCAATGAGCCACCAGCAGGGGGTGTCAATCAACCCGATCGTACTCGATCGGGTTGATTTTGGGCGATGTCTGTCCGCCTGCTCAGAGCAGGCAGACAGGTTATGGAGCAGCGGTCTTTGTGACCGCTGCTTCATAACTGCTGTTTCTGGCAAGCCTGCTCCATACGGAGCTTGATACATATGCCCCAATGTCTGACCAGGTCTAAAAGTGGCCCTGCTATTGTTAGATACCATAGTCTTTATGTTTGAACCCCCCCACACTATTGCAGATAAGGGTGACCGTAACCCTCCGTAATTTTAGGCAGAGTTAGGCAGCCTCTGCCCAACCTTAAGCACATGCTCTATGCTTGAGCTAACACTATATAATTCATTAGATAACTTAAAAGTACTACAAATGTGTTACTTGTTTTAGAGATATATTGCATATAACAGTTTTATGCTGCATAACATTATACCTTCTTAGACAGTTCAAAACTGGCCCTTATGCTGTCAGATAACCTCCTATAGTTGCCGTAATATTTTTAGAGTCCAAGAGTGGTTTTAGTTGGTTTAAGGAGGCAAAAGTTTAAGTGAAGTTTATTTTGCAAATATCTTATTCCTAACAGCTAGTTATGAGCAGACAGCATATAGTTTAATTAGATTTCTATATGTTTTTCTAATGTGCTAAACTATATAATTATTAGATAGCTTAAAAGTACTGCAAATGTGTTACTTGCTATAGAGATATTCTGCATATAATAGTTTTATGCTGCATAAATTGTAACTCCTTAGATGGTTCAAAAATGGTTCTTATGTTGTCAGATAACTTCCTATAGCTACCATAATATTTTTTTATTTTTATTTTTTTAAAAAAAGCTGAGTGGCCTTAGTTTGTTTAAAGGGAGAGTATACTGTAACATTGCTTTTCCCTTAATGTGTTTCCAATAATGTTTTAACCAGCTGCAGAGTATAAAATGTATGAGAATTTGCTTTTTAAGCCTTATTTGTGTATCTGAAGTAGCTGATTTTGTGTTTTGAAGCCACAACCTAATAAAATGGATTGAGCTTGTAGATATAATCAGATCTCATTACTTTATCACATTGTGTACATATACCTGCTTCTTTATCTTATATCTGCTCGTAAACCAATCACCAATACTTGGAGAAAACAATGGAAAATTAATATTTTATAACCGTATCTCTTCTATAACCCACTGGGAGTGTAATTTCTTCTACTGGCTGTGTTTACACAGCGTGGCCTTGAGGCCAAAAACTTTCAGAATAGATGGGGATACCACAGGCTAAATAATCTATTTCAAATGCCAATATAAGGGTAATAGAAATACTTGTAAACAATTTAATACACTCCAGCAGGTAAAGTGGAGACATTTTTTAAGTAAACTGTCCCTTTAAGGAGGTGAAACTTTAAGTAAAGGTTATTATGCAAATACCTTTTCTCTAACAGCATGTTATTATTTATTATTGAAGTGTTTTTATAGTTTCTAGATGTCCAAAAGTGGCTCATATAACTTAAAAGTATTATTTACTGTGATAGCATTTGTAGTAACTTTCACACATTTCTAAAGGTCAAAAAGCGGCCTGAGCATTATCCTCCCTGTTGCGTCATCTCAATATGTCCAGAAGTCCAAGAGTAGCTTCTAGCTGTCTGGGGGATATGCATTTTGCAATTTTCTTTCCTACTGCTCTAGCATTGAGAGATAATTTAGTTTTATTTTAATACAGTTATAACACTAAGATATTAGAGACATGGTGAAGCCAGATATCTAAGGTTCAGTGGGCTTGGAGTTTAGGGCTCCATATGTCTCATCTCATATTCTTTACAATGTTAATGTATCGCTGCTTTGTATAGATTTTGGTTGACTGTTACTCTCAACTTCCACTCGGTCCCGGTTTCAAACTTAGATAGGCCTGTGGGCCTAGCTGGACTTCATTTCTTGGACCCTACATATGTGAGTATAATTTATGCTATAACTCTATTATAAAATAGCAAGTTGTATTATGCTACATGTTAGTTTTGCGCTCTAGAATCTCTTGTTAAGCGTATTATTTGTGTATATAATAAAAGCAATGGATAACACCTGTGTCTTGTAGCTCCTTTACTGGGGACACCCACGATTTTTATATGTTCATATATTTTTGTGTCAATGTGGGATGAATATGTCCTGGGTTGTATTTACTTGCTCAATAAAAAATATTTTGAAAAATAAATAAATAAATAACTCCATTGCTAAGCGGGCTTACCCAAGAGAACACCATCCTTGAGGCGCCTTACTAGACAGCCCCGACTAAACCGCTGTATCACCTACGGTGCATCTCGGCAGTCACGCTGAAAGATGATGTCATAAAAACTGGCCTGGAGCTGCCAGATTACTACTGAAAGAGACAACGTTTGGAGGAATTAAAGGTATACATGAATAATAATAACAATAATTTCATATTTGCCTATAGTTCCTCTATTGTAGAAATTCCCTATCTGTATGTGATACTGGAATTCGATTTAAATAAAAAATGTATAACATTTAAAACGTATTGAAAACCTATTGCAGGGAATACTACAATAAGTGCTGACTCACATCATACGAAAGAGACTCTTTTATCAGAACAAGTGATTGGGTAGCATTGATGGATAGAAAGGATCTTCTATTAGATAGAAGAAGATTGGATAAATCTACTAATAGTAGTTTGACTTTTAGTACATGTTACATTAGACAGTTTAGACACATTGGACAGGGATCCCCTTCTTGATAAGGATTTGATCCATAATATTAGTTTTGTCTTTAGGAAGGCTAAAACGATTGGTGATAAATTTTACAGGGATTTTAGTAATGATCCAGCAAAAATACATAATAATTGGCTTACATAAAAAAAAAAAAATCAAATGTGGAGTGAGACCGTGTAAATCTTGAAATTATTACTAATACGTTTTTGGACAATAACAATATTGAACATCAGATTAATTTTCATTTAACATGTAACTCTACTTATGTGATCTACTTGGTTATCTGTATGATGTGGCAAGAAATAGGGGAGGTGATAGACTTGAAAAGGGAAGTGTATTGGGTATTTAAACTTAAAACTGTCAAATCAAATGGAATGAATGAAAAATCAAATCTTAAGTTATTCATTGATTAGAAATTGTATGACTTAGAGGTAGAAAGGGTCTAATTATTTTATATATATATATATATATATATATATATATATATTTATATTTATATATATAAATATAAATATATATATATATATATATATATATATATATATATATATATATATATATATACATTCAGTATATATATATATATATATATATATATATATATATATATATATATATATATATATATATATATATTATACCCCCCACAACACTGTTTTCGGGTCACATCATACAATGCTGACACATCTTTGTATCAAAATACATTTTCATTAGTTAATTTATTTAGTACACGTCTCTCTACTCATTGCACACATACACACACCACAGCATTTAATTTCTTGTGTCTGTTACCACAATTTTCTTCCTTTTTTTCTCACTCTACTTCTACACACTTCTTCCTTACACCTTCTTCATACCACATACAGTCCTTTCACCACACCATACATTCATTCCTAACGTAAGTTGCTCACATTTCACATTCCTTTCCTTCCTGCATTTTCTTCACATTTCTGCTTTTCACAGTGGACGCATTTTATTAGTTCATTTTTTAGTACACATCCCATCATACACTGGACACAGTACACATGCCTCAGAATTTTATTTTAGCTTTCTGTCACTAAATATATTTATATTATTTTTTTATATTTTTTTACCAACTACCAAGTTGTTTTTATTTATTATACAAGTGGACCCATATCAAGTTGGTTTTAATAAAAAAAAAAGTCTTAATACATATAGTCACTGCATTTCAAGGGAAATAAAACCCCAATTTTTTATTTTATAATTTAGAAAGAGAATGCAATTTTAAACAACTTTCTAATTTACTTCTATTATATAATTTGCTTCATTACCTTGATATTATTTGCTGAAAAGAATATATAAATAGGCTCAGTAGCTGCTGATTAGTTACTACACATAAAGGCCTTGTGTGATTGGCTCACCCATGTGCATTGCCCTTTCTTCAAGAAAGGATATCTAAAAAAATGAAGCAAATTAGCTAAAAGAAGTAAATTGGAATGTTGTTTCAAATTGTATTCTTTATCTAAATCATGTCAGAAGTGGGTTTAGTATCCCTTTACATTTTTTATGTATATAGAAGTTGTTGTTAATCATTGCATAGACATACATAGAATTTGTATCACATATAGAAAATATAAGAAATATGTGAAGTACTATTTTAACCATTTGACAGACTGACTCAATGTAAGAAGACTTTAAGGGATAATGGCAGTGCTGTATAAATGGAGATTGTATTCCCAAGTGCGATAGCCCTGATAAAGTGCCGAGGTACGAAACGGGTAGGCTGTTGGTCTGAATAGGACCTGCTGGCTTCATTGATTGCATTATTATGAACATTTTTTTAATTTGCAACCAGAATAAAAGTTACATTCTAGATGTCCTCTGTTGGCGTCTTCTGGATTTTTTGTTTAAATTTTGTTTGTGCTCAAGTGAATGTGTTTACTTTCAACTTGTAATACGGGCACAAGTTAACGATATTGCTTATTGTGACTCTGGCCCTATATAAATTTGTTAATAACATTGAATCACCAGACGAGTGAATTAGGCAGCAAGCCAGCTCACCATAATCCTTATTGGTTGATAAATGTACCTATAAGCATTGACTCAATGTTTCTATAAATAGGGGGGGGGGGAGCCTTAACAATACCAAAACATCCATTAGATGTGAGAAAGATGAATGAGACTGAAGATAGTATATTGTGTTAATGGAGGTTTAAAGTATATAAAAGCTATAATTTACCAGTCTTACAGAGGCAATTTTCAGAAATTCATTGAGGGTTGGTTAGAGAGACAAACAAAAGAGAGTAGTTATTTTTAATCGTATGGAAATAGTAGCCTGACATTAAATAATAGGGATTTGAAAAAGCTGTTGTAAAAAAAAATAATCTAATGTATAGTACAATAAATGCAGGCAATTATATCAGTAGATAAAGTGCTTTGTTGAAACATAGACACTTTCCATTAGCGCATACTGAGGTAGGCTCAGGCATGTTCACATGTCATAAGCACTTTATAATAGTACTGTATGCAACAATTTTTGTTATAATGTTTGAAAGATAGTGTTCAAGAAAGGTGCTAGGTTTTAAGAATGGATACCATGAAAAATAATTTAATGTGATCCTAAATGTAACTTTAAAGGGACATTAAACACTTTGAGATGGTAATATAAATTGATAAATTGTATATATAAAACAATTCTGCAATATACTTTCATTATTTATTTTGTCCTCTTTGCCTGTAATTCCATTATGAAATTGTGAGCTTTTCAGTTCCTGTTAGAAATGGAAGTGTAGAACACTGTTAAATCCAGCACAACCATTGGCTGCACACTCTAGTGACCTATTTATAACTGACCCTAATTGGCCACAGCAGAGAAGGTAACACAAGTTACAACATGGCAGCTCCCAGTGTTTTATAGACACTAAAACTTTACACTTATTTTGTCACTTTTTAAACAACTAATGAAACTTTAAAAAATACATCTACACGTTAGTCATGGACTAATCTTTTCTTTGAATTCATCATTCTATCTAGCATGTATTTAGTATTTAATGTCCCTTTAAAGTTAAAAACATATATGTATATATATATATATATATATATATATATATATATATATATATATATTAAGCACTATCTGAAATTGAAACATTTAGGGCAAGAGTACAAGTGGAGCGCAAAATATCATAAGGGGAATAAGGGGAAAGTGTCCCTTTAAGTTTAACAACTGTTGTACACCTTAAAGTTTGTGCAACTTAAGACTTGGAGCGCTACCAGTTTTTCAGTGCAATAATTACACAGAAAGACAGAATTGTATAGATAGAACAATTGATTCTTGTTGAGAGTTTGAATGTCTGCTGGAAAATCCTCAGCATCCTTTTTTGTGCATCTTTCCAAAACTCTCCAATTTGTGTTACTGCTGTGGTGGATCAAATATTAAATAATCAATTGTACTATTTTTCAAGATGACATGTTTTTAATTGCAGGAAATGCAGTGTAATGTGGAATATTGATGATCATTACTTTTTTTAAGACAGAAAAAAACAAAAAACAGTAAAAGTCTTTAAATATCAGAAATTTTGTATGCATTATTTTCCCTGGAATGTTCATACATATCTTTTCTTTTACAGTAGTATTACATTTTTTTCTTTTCTTGGATTTGCCATTTAATGAGACAACACACTATTTTTTTTTAAAGGGACATTAAACACTAAATAAATGCTAGATAGTATGATGCATTCAAAGAAAAGATTAGTCTGAGAATAATGTGTAGATATATTTTTTAAAGTTTTTTTTTATCTGTTTAAATATTGACAAAATAAGTGTAAAGTTTTAGTGTTTATAAAACAATGGGAGCTGCCATGTTGTAACTTAGGTTACCTTCTCTGCTGTGGCCAATTAGGGACAGATATAAATAGGTCAATAAAGTGTGCAGCCAATGGCTTTGGGGAATATAACATTGTTCTGCACTTCCATTTCTAACAGGGACTGAAAAGCTCACAATTTTAGAAGGGAATTACAGAAAAAGGGTACAAGATAAATAATAAAAATATATTTCAGACATTGTTTATATATGCAATTTACCATTTTATATTTATCTCAAAGTGTTACAATATATATTTTGTCACAACCTCACCATATTTTATCATAAGTATTTGGCATATTTTGTCACAACCTCACCATATTTTATCATAAGTATTTGGCATATTTTGTCACAACCTCACCATATTTTATTTTGCGTGAAAAAACAGTGATATATATATATATAAAAATATATATATATATATATATATATATATATATATATATATATATATATATATATATATATATATATATTATTGTTGAAAATAACTGTAACAAATCTGAAACAAATATTTAGCCGAAACAAACACAGACATAAATGAAATTCTTCAAAACTAACTATTGCGATAAGGAAACAAAAATTAAACTAAACTAAATGTTTTTTAAAAAGTACAAATCTGAGCGCATATTGCTTTTTTTCTTTAGTATTATTACAGTAGAATAATCTGTACTGGACTTCATATTGTGCAGTGTGCTTAATATTTTTTATTTTGTTATTTGATCATACTATTACAGCTCTCAGGATAATCCCCTCTAAGTAATGTTCTGGTTTCCCTTAAATTCTTGCAACCATAATTAAAACAAACTTTCACACCACAACACAAGAATAAATACTCAAGTCTTTCTGACAAACTTTGTATGTAGTTTTGAAAACTGTTTCTTGTACTTCTTAGCAAACATGATAAAACAATTAATTTTTCTTATATTAACATCTTTGCTATAACTTTATTCTAATACTTTGGGGGAAAAGTTATGTTATGCACCATTAACAAAAGAAAATATGTATTATACATAAACATTAATTTCTTAAAGATATTAAACAGTGAACCTAATTTAAGACTGCTTCAGGGGTAAACAAAATAATGTGATTAGATATTCACTAATGCAGTGTTTTACTAAATCGTATGTATTCGCTAATGTTTTAAGAGACTAGCGCACAACATTAATTGGTTGGTAACATGAATATTGATTGGTTCGCAAAACAGAACATTGTCAACAAAGACTTTAATTCTTTGATGTTCAAACAACAATAGAACAAAGAAAAGAAAAATTTTCAGAATATGATTTATTTTGAGACGTTCCTGTCTTTGATAATGTGGTAAATAAAACAATAAGGTTGTCTTTTTAATTGAATTGCTTTTCATAATGTGTATTTTTTAAAGAATTTAAAATTGCTTTTTCATTTTATGAAAACATAGATGATAGATGATTTGATTTGCCATGAACATTTTTGCAAGTTATCAAACATCTGTGCACTGTAAAATGACAGCCAATAACCTAGAAATACCTTCATAATAGACCTTTGTCTTGTGTCTTTAAAAGAAAGACAAAGTTTAAGAACATTTTTCAGAAAGTGAAACACATAATGCAATGTCAGAGTCCAAAGTCTATGCTTCAGAATTCTTTGTATTTAAGACATCTTAGTCTTAAATACAAAGAATTATTGTTATAGCATACAGAACACTAAATATTTTTTTACCTACAAGGCAGTAAAAGCAAATATATTTTAAATATGGCCATTATCTTTATGTTTCTCATTATATTATTACTGTTTATATATATATTTATATTTAGATCTCTTAACCCTTTAAGGACACAGCTTTCAGTTTGCTCAATTGTTTTATGACTGAAAAATTCCGTCATATGTCCTTAAGAGGTTAATGGTTATCTGAACTATCTATCACTGTAAATTATTTATTTTTATTCCTATTTTATTTATTTTTTTTAAATGCCATTATCAGTAGAAATATTACAATTTCAGGGCTCTCAAGCACCCCAAATTTTGTGGGATTGTCATGTAATGGGACTCTGCATGTTTCCCTTTCTGCAGCTCCATAGGGCCTAATTAAAGTCCTAGGCCTAGATTTAGAGTTTTGTCGGTAAGGACCCGCGTAGCTAACGCCGGCTTTTTTCTGGCCGCACCATAAAAATAACTCTGGTATTGAGAGTCCACATAAAGGCTGCGTTAGGCTCCAAAAAAGGAGCGTAGAGCATTTTTAACGCAGCTTCAACTCTCGATACCAGAGTTGCTTATGCAAGCGGCCAGCCTCAAAAACATGCTCGTGCACGATTCCCCCATAGAAAACAATGGGGCTGTTTGAGCTGAAAAAAAACCTAACACCTGCAAAAAAGCCGCGTTCAGCTCCTAACGCAGCCCCATTGTTTGCTATGCGGAAACACTTCCTACGTCTGCACCTAACACTCTAACATGTACCCTGAGTCTAAACACCCCTAACCTTACACTTATTAACCCCTAATCTGCCGCCCCCGCTATCGCTGACCCCTGCATATTATTATTAACCCCTAATCTGCCGCTCCGTAAACCGCCGCTACTTACATTATCCTTATGTACCCCTAATCTGCTGCCCTAACATCGCCGACCCCTATATTATATTTATTAACCCCTAATCTGCCCCCCACAACGTCACCTCCACCTGCCTACACTTATTAACCCCTAATCTGCCGAGCGGACCTGAGCGCTACTATAATAAAGTTATTAACCCCTAATCCACATCACTAACCCTATAATAAATAGTATTAACCCCTAATCTGCCCTCCCTAACATCGCCGACACCTAACTTCAATTATTAACCCCTAATCTGCCGACCGGAGCTCACCGCTATTCTAATAAATGTATTAACCCCTAAAGCTAAGTCTAACCCTAACACTAACACCCCCCTAAGTTAAATATAATTTTAATCTAACGAAATTAATTAACTCTTATTAAATAAATTATTCCTATTTAAAGCTAAATACTTACCTGTAAAATAAATCCTAATATAGCTACAATATAAATTATAATTACATTGTAGCTATTTTAGGATTAATATTTATTTTACAGGCAACTTTGTAATTATTTTAACCAGGTACAATAGCTATTAAATAGTTAAGAACTATTTAATAGTTACCTAGTTAAAATAATTACAAAATTACCTGTAAAATAAATCCTAACCTAAGTTACAATTAAACCTAACACTATACTATCATTAAATTAATTAAATAAAATACCTACAATTACCTACAATTAAACCTAACACTACACTATCAATACATTAATTAAATACAATATCTAAATATAACTACAATGAAATAAACTAACTAAAGTACAAAAAATAAAAAAATATCTACAAACATAAGAAAAATATTACAACAATTTTAAACTAATTACACCTACTCTAAGCCCCCTAATAAAACAACAAAGCCCCCCAAAATAAAAAATGCCCTATCCTATTCTAAATTACTAAAGTTAAAAGCTCTTTTACCTTACCAGCCCTGAACAGGGCCCTTTGCGGGGCATGCCCCAAGAAGTTCAGCTCTTTTGCCTGTAAAAAAAACATACAATACCCCCCCCAACATTACAACCCACCACCCACATACCCCTAATCTAACCCAAACCCCCCTTAAATAAACCTAACACTAAGCCCCTTCCCCTTCTAAGATCTTCCTACCTTATCTTCACCATACCAGGTTCACCGATCCGTCCTGAAGAGCTCCTCCGATGTCCTGATCCAAGCCCAAGCGGGGGGCTGAAGATGTCCATGATCCGGTAGAAGTCTTCATCCAAGCGGGGCAGAAGAGGTCTTCCATCCGATTGAAGTCTTCATCCAAGCGGGGCAGAAGAGATCTTCCATCCGATTGAAGTCTTCATCCAGGCGGCATCTTCTATCGACATCCATCTGGAGCGGAGCGGCAGCATCCTGAAGACCTCCGACGCGGAACATCCATCCTGGCCGACGACTGAACGACGAATGACGGTTCCTTTAAATGACGTCATCCAAGATGGCGTCCCTCGAATTCCGATTGGCTGATAGGATTCTATCAGCCAATCGGAATTAAGGTAGGAATATTCTGATTGGCTGATGGAATCAGCCAATCAGAATCAAGTTCAATCCGATTGGCTGATCCAATCAGCCAATCAGATTGAGCTTGCATTCTATTGGCTGTTCCGATCAGCCAATAGAATGCGAGCTAAATCTGATTGTTCAGTCGTCGGCCAGGATGGATGTTCCGCGTTGAAGGTCTTCAGGATGCTGCCGCTCCGCTCCAGATGGATGTCGATAGAAGATGCCGCCTGGATGAAGACTTCAATCGGATGGAAGACCTCTTCTGCCCCGCTTGGATGAAGACTTCAATCGGATGGAAGACCTCTTCTGCCCCGCTTGGATGAAGACTAAGGCAAAAGAGCTGAACTTCTTGGGGCATGCCCCGCAAAGGGCCCTGTTCAGGGCTGGTAAGGTAAAAGAGCTTTTAACTTTAGTAATATAGAATAGGGTAGGACATTTTTTATTTTGGGGGGCTTTGTTGTTTTATTAGGGGGCTTAGAGTAGGTGTAATTAGTTTAAAATTGTTGTAATATTTTTCTTATGTTTGTGGATATTTTTTTATTTTTTGTAACTTAGTTCTTTTTTATTTTTTGTACTTCCCACCCAGATTTCTCTACTCCCTCCCACACCTGTCCAAAATGTAAAAAGTTTCAAAGTCCACCACAACTCTGCTCCTGGATATTCCTGACTAAGTCACCACCATCACCAATCCAGATAACCTCTATGAAATGTTGGGAAGTATGCAGTATGTGTTCCCTCTAAGGTATGTTTATGTGTATGTGAACACAGACTTTTAGCCCAGCACACCTAGTACACAAACCAAGCACCTACATTTTAAAACCTTTATCCTTTTAATAATTCATGTTTACATTGTCAATTAACTTAAATTTACAAAAACTAAATAAAATAAATAAACTGTGTTTCAAGCGCAAAATGTAAAGGACCATTAAATGCAGTACAATTGAATAATTGACAATTTCGTAATAAAAAGACAATGCAATACCACTTATATTGAATCTCATATTAGTAGTAGGTCTGTTTCCGAAGTTAATTACATTTTACCTCCCCCTGTATCATGTGACAGCCATCATCCTATCATAAAATTCATAAACATATACTGTGAACGGTTGCTCATGCTCAGTACAAGCTGGTACCTCAGAAATTACACATATAAAAATAGTGTGCACATTTTTATAATGGTAGTAAATTGGAATGTGTCCACTTTTTCCGCTAATATAATTCCAAAAATGGGGTGGGGGGGTTCAATTTAAAAAAAAAATACATTTTAAGGTTCATAGAAGATCAAACTGAAAATGCTCAGTTAGAACATTTTATGATTGCACCATTTCTTGCATATAAAAATGCATTTAACCCCTTCAATTTTGTGTAGCCACCAATCACCACCTAGCTCTCAGTAGTGTATTACTGCTGATGATGATTTGTGTGACATCAACTGTATCATTTTCTGCTATTTTACCTGTGTATGGCAAGAAATCAGATAATATAATTTAATTATTGTCCGTTATAGCTAGGTTTGGCAAAATAATAGGTTATTTAAGAAAGATGGCTCGCATTAGATTGCTTGAGGAACAGAGTGCCTGGGAGATGAGTTTAAATGCTTTATTAGAAGTAACTTAAACTGGTAAATTGGTAGCATTAATATATATCCACCTGCCCCACCATGCCAAATGGTTAGTCCAAGTTAGCTAGTAGAAAAGTTCTTTGTGCCATGAGCACAAATGCTCTCTTACCTAGAGTTATGGAACAATAATTCTCATGACTGGGACATAGTCATACCTGGAGTGTAATGCTTGTGGGATATTCCACGATCAAAACAAACTTGGTCAGTAGTCTTCTTATCCTGGCATCAAGTGGAATGATAGGAAATATCTCAGAGCAGAGAGAGTTTGTGAAATGAGGTAAGTAGTACTCACAGCAGGCAGAGCAGTTTCCAGCGGCAACAGGAAGACAATCCAGCAATATAGCAGTTCAGGGGTAAACCAATAGATGGACCGGAAACAGGCAGGAGTCAGCAACAAAAGGATATCCAGTGGTATAACAGTTCAGAGGTAAACCAATAGAATGGTCAGACAAGCATAGTTCAGCAACAGTATAGCAATCCAGTAGTTCAGGGGTTAAGCAGGCAGAGTGGTAAGAGAAGCAGAGTTCAGAATCATTATAGCAATCCAGTAGTTCAGGGGTAAAGCAGGCAGAGTGGTCAGACAAGCAGAGGTCAGTATCAGTATAGCAATCCAGAATACAGAAATACAACACCCAGGAGAACACTAAGTAATACCTATACTTGGGCAGAGAATGTAAGTGAAGCAAGTACTTACATAGCTGCTGATTCGCGCCAAGAGCTCAAGGACCTGGCTTCAGAGAGGAGGAGACGTGCAGTGATGATATCATCGCCACACGCTCAGAGGCAACGAGCAGAGAGGAAGTGTTGCATCCCTAGCAACAGCCAGGGCAGCGTGACATAGCCCCCCTCCCTCAAGGGTTCCCTCCCAGAGTCGGCTTCAAAGGATGAGCAGCATGGAATCTGGAGACCAAAGAGGGAGCATGCACATCACAGGCAGGAACCCAGGAACAATCTGCCACAGTGTAACCCTTCCAGTGTACGAGGTACTATAGTTGCCTGCGCCTGTATCTGGAGTCCAGGATCTTAGCCACCTCATAATCAGGGTCACCATAAATCAGGAGCGGAGGAGGAGGTGATCGGAAAGGAGTATATCTGTTCTTTCTGTAGGGCTTGAGTAGTGAGATGTAGAAGACTGGGTGTATGCACACAGTTCTGGGCAAGGCCACTTTGCAACAGGAGACAGTCTTTTACAGACCTTGTAGGGGCCTATAAACCTAGGCCCTAATTTGTGACTGGGTTGATGATGAATATGTCAAGTAGAGACCCAAACACATTCACCTACTGAAAAGGCACGAACAGAAGCTCTATGATGATCAGCAAACCTCTTGTATCTGGAGAAAGCTGAACATAACTGAGAGGGGATACATTGCCAATGAGTAGTTAGGTTGGTAACATGTTGGTCTGTAGCAGGTACCCCTGTGGACTGAGCAGAAAGAGGAAAGACATGAGGTTGGTAACCTGCTGTGGCTTGAAATGGAAAACATTGTAGAGAAGAGTGCCAATTTGTGTTCTTTGCTAGCTCAGCTAGGGGAAACAATCCAGACGAGTTGGTGTGGAGAGAATTAACAAAAGTACTGAGATAGGCTTCGAGATCTTCATTCATTCTCTCAGTCAACCCATTAGTCTGAGGATGGTAGCCGGACGACAAGGAAACATTGGTTCCAATCAACTTGCAAAAAGCTTTCCTAAAGGTAGAGATGCATTGTGGACCTCTGTTGGTAACAACATTCACATGAATGCCATGAAGTCATACCACATGTAACAGAAAAAGAGATGATAACTCTTGGGCAAATGGCAGCTTATTTAAGGGTAAAAAAATTAGCCAGTCTAGAAAATTGATCCACCACAACCCAGATAACCATATGATAGTCAGAAGGAGGGAGGTCCACAATGAAATCCATTGTTATGTGTATCCAAGGTTGTTGGGGAATGGACAACAGTTGGAGTAAGCCAGGAGGCAAGGATCGGGGAGTCTTATTGGTAGCACAAGTCGTGCAAGCTTTCACATAATCCTGAGCATCGGTCTTCATGGTAGGCTACCATACATGTTTCGAAAGAAATGTAAAAGTTCTTGTTAAATCAGGATGTCCTGAAAGTTTACTATCATGATCCCAGGATAGCACAGGGGTGTGTAGGTTCAGAGGTACAAAGAAGATATCGGGAGCCGTGGGGGCTTCAGGAGGCTTTCTAGACTGGGCACATTGCAGTCTTTGAAAAAGAGAGGTGTTAAGTTGAGCAACCACACAGGAGGAGGGTATGATGTGTTCAATTGGAGCTTCAAATGAATCACTAGACTGAGGAAACTGATGGGAAAGGGTGTCAGCCTTTTTATTTTTGGTCCCAGGAAAATAAGAGACCACAGAGTTAAATCGGGAAAAGAATAAGGCCCATCTGGCCTGTTGAGGATTGAGTTGATGAACAGTCTCAAGGTAGGTCAGATTCTTGTGGTCAGTGAGAATCTTAATGGGATTGGTGGTACCCTCTAGCCAGTGACGCCATTCAGTCAGGGCCACGATTACCCATGTCATAATTCTTCTCTGCAGTAGTAAAGCGCTTGGAGAAAAAGACTACAGGGTGCAACTTGGAGGATAAAGGATCCCTTTGGGCTAAGACTGCTCCAGTTCCAATCTCGGAGGCGTCATCCTCTAAAGTGAACTGCAGGTCAGAATCAGGATGACGAAGCACAGGAGCAGAACAAAATGACTTTTTCAGGTGAGAGAAGGCATCCACTGCTTTGGGAGGCCAATTCTTGCAGTCTTTATTCCGTTTAGTCAACTCAGTGAGGGGAGCAACTATTTGGGAGAAGTTCTTTATAAACTTGCGGTAATATTAGACAACCCCAAGAATCTCTGTAGTTCATTTAATGAGGTGGGTTGAAGCCATTCCAAGACTGTGGTGAGCTTAGAAGGATCCATGGCAAAACCCTGCTTCGAGATAACATAGCCAAGAAACTTCATCTGCACTTGGTCAAACTCAAATTTCTCCAGTTTGGCTACCATGGAATTGTCTCTGAGGCAAAAAAGTACCTGTCTCATATGTTCATGATGCTCCTCAAGGGTGGAGGAGAAAATAAGGATGTCATCCATCCTTATTCTGGTTTATCAGACCAAACTTCGCCAGTAGTCTTCTTATCCTGGCATCAAGTGGAATGATAGAAAATATCCCAGAGCAGAGAGAGTTTGTGAAATGAGGTAAGCAGTAATCACAGCAGGCAGGGCAGTCCTCAGCGGCAACAGGAAGAAAATCCAGCATTATAGCAGTTCAGGGGTAAACCAATAGAAGGACCAGGAACAGGAAGGAGTCAGCAACAAAAGGATATCCAGTAGTTTAACAGTTCAGGGGTAAACCAATAGAATGGTCTGACAAACAGAGTTCAGCACCAGTATAGCAATCCAGTAGTTCAGGGATTAAGCAGGCAGAGTGGTCAGACAAGCAGAGTTTAGCAACAGTAAAGTAATCCAGTAGTTCAGGGGTTAAGCAGGCAGAGTGGTCAGGCAAGCAGAGTTCAGTATCAGTATAACAATCTAGTAGTTCAGGGGTTAAGCAGGCAGAGTGGTCAGACAAGCAGAGTTCAGTATCAGTATAGCAATCCAGAATACAGAAATAAAACACCCAGGAGAACACTAAGTAACACCTATATTTGGGCAGAGAATGTAAGTGAAGCAAGTAGTTACATAGCTGACGATTCACGCCAAGAGCTCAATGACCCGGCTTCAGAGAGGAGGAGACATGTGGTGATGACGTCATCGTTGCACGCTCAGAGGAACCACCGGATCCTTGGCAACAGCCAGAGCATCCTAGGCAATGAGCAGAATGGAAGCATTGCATCCCTGGAAACAGCCAGGACAGCGTGGCATGGAGTTATTTAAAAAGAACAGTAGGAAAGAAATATGGACAGTTGCTCTGTATGTAAAAGAGCATATAAAGGTTATTGAAATTGTAGGAACTAATGAAGATGTGTAAAGTATTTGAGTGCCTGTGGAAACTGGGGATACAAATGTGTTGAGCATAGGGGTTGTATATAGTCCTCCATTACAGGGTTATAGACTGGGCAATCTGTTAATAGAAAAAAATAACCAAAAGGACCATGAATGGGAAGGTTATAGTAAGGGGGACTTTTATTTGCCAGCCAGATATAGACTGGACGATTCCCTTTGCAAGATCAGCTAGAAGCAGATATATTCTTGAATACTTGCAAGAGGAATTACTTGAGAAATTACTTAAAGAACCAACTTGAAAGGAAGATTTAGTACTAACAAACAGTGATACAGTATCAGAGGTGTCTGTAGGGTCAAGTGACCATCACTCTGTTTGGTTTAGTAGTTATGTGCAGGCACTGTCCACCCAGACTAACACAAACATTTTAGACTTTTGGAAAGCTGTTTTTTCATACATGGGAGAATACCTGAACAACTATTTAAACGGGCAACTCTTGTTACGGGGGCTCAATAGCAGTGGGAATTTTTAAATGGTGTCATTTTAGCTGCAACAGTAAAAGAAAAAGGAAAGCAATATGGGTTTCTAAAGAAGTAGCACATTCTGTAAAGACAAAAAAGATAGCTTACAGACACACAATTAGATGATGATATACAAATATGGAAACTCCAACAAAAAAAGACTAGCTGTTAATTAGGAAAGCTAAAGTTTATGCAGAAGAGAAGATAGCACAGTCTTTAAAACATGGGGACAAAATATATATATTTATATATCAGTGAGAAAAATTAAGGTTGGAATAGTAAAATAGAAAACAGATGATGGTAGACTAGTAGAAGGAGATAAGCAAATTACAGTCTCCGTTATTACTTCTATTCTGTTTTCACAGAAGATTGTGAAGATAGAATGTCTGCATTAAAGGATGCTAAAAAAAACTGAAATTGGCTTAGCATTAAACTTTTACAGATGATAAGGTTTTATAGGCATTATCAAAAATAAATCGAAAAATAGCCTATGGGTCCTGATAATATTCATCCGAGGGCTTTAAAGGATCTTCGATCTGTGCATCTGCCCCATTAACTGATCTCTTTAATCAGTCACTATTGAAAGGAGTTGTTCCAGATGAATGGAGAATAGCAAATGTAGTACCCCTTCATAAGAAGGACAACAGGAAAGAAATAGGAAACTACAGGCCAGTCAGTTTAACTTCTGTAGTAGAAAAAATAATGGAAACTCTCTTAAAAGAAATAATTATGACTTACATAAAGACAAACAATTTAGAGGACCAAAATGAGCATGATTTTACTTCAGGGAGACCATGTCAGACTAATCTAATTGACTTATTTGACTGTGTAACAAAAGTATTAGACCAGGGTGGGGTAGTTGATTTAGCATATCTTGATTTTAGCAAAGCATTTTACACCATCCCATACAAATCTAATTCACAAACTGTATTTCCTTGGTCTAGAATAAAAAAATATATTAATTGGGTAGAGTGCTGACTTAAAGAAAGAAAACAGAGTGTCTAAGTTATTATTATTATTATTATTATTATTATCGGTTATTTGTAGAGCGCCAACAGATTCCACAGCGCTAATTGGAGTAAATGGAGTAGCAGCAGAGGGACAGTTCTTGGGCCTGTTTTGTATAAGCCCTTAACCCAAATTGACATAAATCTACAGGGATTCCACCACTCAAGTTTTTTCTACATCACTGAGAGATGTTTCTAAATCTCCTCTGCTTGAATGTCTTCATCTGAGCAGGTCCTGGATGCTCGATAACATCTTTTATTGTCACTATGGGGTTTCCTGGTATCGACCTTTCTTATGGTAGTTCCACGCTGGGTTAAACTAATGCTGTGACCCCCAGGCAGCATCTTACCTCTCTTTCCATGTGAGTTTGGGTTGAGTTGCCTCCTCATTTGCATTACAGTCCTTAGCTCCATCCTTTTTTGCTCATGAGGGATCGGGGAGGTATCAGGGATTGGGAGGTGTCAGGTGGAAGAATAATCTCTACTCTGCATCAAAAATGAACCTTTCCACTAATTGATTAACCCCTTCCCTGCTAGGAATTTCAAGTAAGGTGCGCAGCTGCAATCAGCTGCATTCTTATTGCCAAAATGCAATGGCAAAGCAATAGATGAGTAGATGTTCATGGGGGTGTACCAAATCAGAAGTTACATTAAAAAAAAAATGGAGAATTGTACAAATTACTGGGATCAAAAGTTTGACACTGCAAAGTGCAAAATTATGGATTTAGTGAAAAAAGTCAAACATTAACTATAGACACAATGACACTTTACTGAGTGTTTCAAATGAGGAACAGGACTTGGGAATTATTATTTCAGATTGTTTAAAATGTAGTAAACAATGCAGTATTGCAGCAAGTAAGGCCAGTAGAATGCTTGGTTGTATTGGTAGAGTTATTTGCAGCAGAAAGGTTCTTATGCAACTTTACAAATCAATAGTTAGGCCTCATCTTGAGTATTATGTGCAGTTCTGTAGGTCATATCTCCAGAAGAATATACATATTGGAATATGTGCAAATGAGGGCTACTAAAATTGTGCATGGTCTACAAAATAAAACTTACTAGGAAAGGCTTGATGACCTAAATATGTATAGCTTAGAGGAGAGAAAGGAAAGAGGGGATATGATAGTAACTGTTAAGTATATTAAGGGGGTTATTAAAACTGAGGCTGTGAATATGTTTCATAAAAAGAAAATTTCAAGAAAAAGGGGTCATGATCTAAAGATGAAGGGTAATAGATTCAGTAAGCACTTCTTTACAGAAAGGGTGATTAATTCATGGATTTAACTTCCGCAAGAGATGGTAAAGACAAACACTGCCTGGGATAATCATAAGGCTATCCTATGAACTAGATACATTTATAATTTTTGGAAATATTGGGCAGATTTTTTGGTCTGATGGTTCTTATCTGCCTTCAAAATCTATGTTTTTATGTACAGCATCAATGTACTACAAAGGAAAGGCTCAATGACCTTAGAGAAGCTTAGAGGAGAGAATGGGAAGAGGGGATATGATAGCAACTTTCAAGTATATTAAGGGGCC
This sequence comes from Bombina bombina, assembly GCF_027579735.1. Lineage (NCBI taxonomy): Eukaryota > Metazoa > Chordata > Amphibia > Anura > Bombinatoridae > Bombina > Bombina bombina. The sequence goes on along the minus strand of NC_069505.1, from coordinate 327,699,077 downwards.
TAGTAAAGCTGTTTAATAAAAAGAAACATTTTAGAAGAATGGGCCATGATCTTAAGCTCAAGAGTAGTAGATTTGTTTGAGTAATATGCAAAAGCACTTATTTACAGAAAGGCTTATTGATTCATGGTGTAAACTTCCACAAGAGGTGGTAATGACAAACACTGCCTGGGATAAGCATAAGGTTATTTAATGAACTAGATATGTTTATACTTTTAGGAAATATTGGGCAGACTTGTTGAGCAAATGGTTCTTATGTGCCGTCAAAAGGATGCAACAAATTATACCAAGATGGCTTCTTTGAAAGAAATTTGGTAGAAACGTTTAAGTATCTTAAGGGACTTAATAAAAATAAACTGTAAGTATTTTTAACAAAAGAGCAACACCAGAACAAGGGTCATGATCTCAAGTTGAAAGGCAGTGGACTCAGAAGTAATTTGCGGAAGCTCTTCTTCACAGAAAGGTTGGTTAATTCATGGAATAAACTTCCATTAGAGGTGGTAAAGACCAGGGCCGTCTTTAATATTGACTGGACCCTGGGCAAACATTTTCTTGTCCCCCCCCATGCAATTTTGCTCTCCACCCCAACATCCAAAAAAACAACTAAATCAATTTATTTTATATTTTTTTTTATTAATTATTAGCCCAGCAGTGGATCATCCACTGCTGGGCTAATAATTTAAAAAAAAAAAATTTTTCAATGTGTGAAACTGGACCTAAGCAGTACTAATAAAGTAAATAAATATATAAATTCCTAAACTGTGGATTAAGTTAATATGCTTTTGAATGTGATTCTGGTGTGAGGTTAGCTGGTTAAAGAGATTTAGGGCAGCCAACAGGAGCAAAGCAAGGTAAAGACTGAGGAGGAAGCATGGAGGTGCAGACAAAAATAAGTTTACTGACTGGAACAGCAGAACTACTATGGGAAGCTGTAAAATCTGAGAAAGAGAGAAAAAAAATCTATAAAAATAAAACTTACCTTAATGGGTGAAGTATCAGCATGACACTATACATCAGCCACAGCAGCACATGTCACTTCTTTGCTAGGAACAAGTTCCCTCTCACCCTGCAGTAGACAATGCTGCATGGGGGAGGGGCGTGTGTGCACTTACTTATTCTTTTCACTGACACCTTTCTACAAAGCACTGTTCCTTAGGGCCACAGCAGAAAGAGCTGGGTTAAGGGGACCAGTAGACTGGATGCTGTCTGCCCAAGACTGCATGCATACAGTGTGAGATGAGTCACACAGCCTCAAGACTGAAGAGAGCTGTGTGTGCAGCTGCACCGATGCTCAAATCCTCACGTGCCTGCCGCTCCAGCTTTCTGCTGCATGCTGCACAGTGCACATCTAAAACAGCACATGGCACTAGCTTGGCATGTCACATGACACCGGCACGGTCTGGCACAGTTTCTCATAAATAAATATAAGCAGAGAACTTTTGACTGTGACAGTATTAGGACTGACTTTATATGTCCCCCATATCACATGATATCACAGGACTCTTGGGCCCCTCAACAAAGACTGGACCCTGGGCAGCTGCCCCTTTTGCCCTGTGTTAAAGACGGCCCTGGTAAAGACAAGCACTGTGGTGAACTTCGAGAATGCCTGGGATACATTTAAGGTTATGCTATGAACTAACTAAGCTTATACGTTATAGCGAATATATGAGCAGACAAGTTGGTCCCATGGTTTTAATCTGCTGTCAAAATCTGTGTTTCTATGTTTAAGAGGAGAATTGCATGACATGTTCCTTTAATTGTCCTCACCTTAAAATACAGAAATTTCAATTCTATTTTTGTTAAGAACAAAAAAGCGAGCATTTAGCAGGTCAAAATTTAAAGTAAACAATTTATCACAATTATAAAGGATTTTTTTAAATGTATGATAAAAAACAAATTACCTTTCAACACTACAGGGTTTCTTCCTTTGTTAAATTAACACAAACACATTTAGAGTATTAAAATATGTTCTTTTGTATGTGTTTGTGTTTTGTACATAAACTCCACTGGGTGATAATGTTTTAATGTCATCTGTTGTGAGATTTCATAATTTGCCAGCATAAATTTATAGCGTGAGCTACGGCAATATTTATCTAAATCACAGAGAAAGTGAAATGCACTGTGCTTAACACGTGCACATATCCGAACCAATGCAACAAGTAATTTAAAGAAAACATATATACTAGTAAAATTCACTATTATATTTTCATTTTCTTTAAATTAGCTTTTAAAGGGGATATACTTACCCCTAGTGCACTGGGGAGCAACACTAATTCTGAGCCTTCTTTACAGAGTCCAGGGCTGCACTATAAGGAGGCTTAGTGCAGCGGATCTCAGAGCCTGCGCTAGAGTAAAAGGTCCTCTAGTTCAGGCTCTGGCATCCGCCACACTAAGCGTCCTATTAGCGCGACCTGGAAAAAGACTCGGGATTAGTGCAGCTCTCCAGTGCACTAGAGGTAAGTATAAGCCTACAGATGACACTGTGTCTCCTACAGCAAAGAAATATTTACAAAAATGAATGCAAATATTACCAAATATTCAGTATTTGTTTCATTTTAAACAAAACAAATGCGGATTTGTGCAGCAAATGAATATTCGGAAAAAAAAAACATTTTTTTAGAATATTCAGTATGAATATTTAGGGGTAGATTTAAGTAGACATGTGCGTTTCGGACAAATTTCATTTTCGGATGGATTTTGGCCGATTCGGAGATTCGAATGCATCCTAATTTCTGAATCGGAAAATCCCGAAAAATTCAGAAAATTAAGAAATCAGTTTCCGAATTTTCGGATCCATTATTCATATTCAGAATATTTCATTGTTCTAATCTAAACCGTAGTTCCCTGACATTGCCGACACTAACTAAATCACTGAATAAAGCTATTAACCCGTAAACCGCAGTTCCCCGAAATCGCTGACACAAACTAAACCTATTAACCCATAAACCACAGTTCCCCGACATTGCCAAAACAAACTAAACCTATTAACCCCTAAACCACAGTTCCCAAACATTGCGACACTAACTAAACCTATTAACCCCTAAATTGCAGTTCCCCAACATCACCGACACTAACTAAACCTATTTACCTCTAATCCGCAGTTCCCAAACATCGTCGACACAAACTAAACCTATTGTCCCTTAAACCGCAGTTCCCAAACATCGCGAACACTAACTAAACCTATAAACCCTTAAACCGCAGTTCCTAAACATTGCCGAAACTAACTAAACCTATTAACCACTAAACCACAGTTCCCAAACATCGCCGAAACTAACTAAACCTATTAACCCCTAAACCACCGGCCCGCCATTTCAACAACCTAAATAAAACTATACTAACCCCTAAACCTAACATCCCCTAACTTTAACATAATTAAAATAGACCTAATTAAAGTTACAATTATTAACTAACTACCTATTTAAAAATACATACAAACTTACCTGTGAAATAAAAATAAAACCTAAGCTAGCTACAATATAACTATTTACTAACTACCTAGTTAAAATAAATACAAACTTACCTGTGAAATAAAAATAAAATCTAAGCTAGCTACAATATAACTATTTAGTAACTATCTAGTTAAAATAAATACAAACTTATCTGTGAAATAAAAGTAAAACCTAAGCTAGCTACACTATAACTATTTACTAACTACCTAGTTAAAATAAATACAAACTTACCTGTGAAATAAAAATAAAACCTAAGCTTACACTATTAAAACCTAACATTACAAATATTAAAAACCTAACATTACAAAAATAAAAAACTAACATTACAAAAAAATTAAACCTACAATTACAAAAAAATAATAAACACTAAAATTACAAAAAATAAAAAAACTACCATTACAAAAATAACAAACAAAATTATCCAAAATAATATTTTTTTTCCCTATTCTAATACCCCGTTTTAAAAAAAGAAAACACCCAAAATAAACCCTAATCTATAATAAACTACCAAGGGCCCTTAAATGGGCCTTTTGTAGGGCATTGCCCTAAAGTTAAACAAGTCTTTTGCAAACAAATAAAAACAAACACCTCCTAACATTACAAACCCCACCCCCTTAAACCCACAAAATAAAAAAAAAACTAATATACCCATTGCCCTGAAAAGGGCATTTGTATGGGCATTGCCCTCAAAAGGGGATTCAGCTCTTTTACTGCCCTTAAAAAGGCATTCAGCTCTTTTTTGGCCCAAAGCCCTAATTTAAAAAAAAAAAAAACACCCCAAAAAAACAACCAAAAAAAACCTAACACTAACCCCAAAATTGGTACTCACAGTTGCTGAAATACGGCGAAAGATCGTTATCCAAGTGGTGAAGCATCTTCATCCAGGCAGCTCCATCTTCATCCATCGCGGGACTGGCATCTTCTACATCCCTGCAGAGGCAGAGCAGTCGATTTGCGGAGGTGGAGGTCCAGGCAGAGGTCCAGGCAGAGGTCCATCAGTCCGACATGGAGGCCCTCTTCATGCAATTTTCCGCCGCACACTGAGGATTCACTGCAAGGTACCCATTTTATATTGGGGTACTGTTGCATTCCTATTGGCTGAAAAATTAAAATAAATTAAACATCTAATAGGATTTAAACAGCTCTCATTCCTATTGGCTGATTCAAATCAGCCAATATAAATGAGAGCTGCTTTAATCGTATGCTGTTGGCATTTAGCAATGTTGAGAGGACATGATTTGCTGGAGCAGTTTGCGAAAGAAGAGTGGTCTAAAATTCCAGTAGAGAGGTGTAAGAAACTCATTGATGGTTACAAGAAGCGGTTGATTTCAGTTATTTTTTCCAAGGGGTGTGCTACCAAATATTAAATTGAGGGTGCCAATAATTTTGTCCAGTTCATTTATATATATATATATATATATATATATATATATATATATATATATATATATATATATATATATATATATATATATATATATATATATATATATATATATATTAGAAAATATAGACTGCACTCTATATATATTGTGACAGAAAGTCTGGTTTGGTGATAGAGGGAGTATATATTAGACCAAGTTTAATTCAATTTAACATTTTGCTAAGAAACCCCAGGGAAGTAATTAGTGTTTTTAAATTGTGAATACCTTACAGCTGTTAAAGACAATTAAACTCAGGTGTGGCTCATGATTACTGCTCCTAGGGTTTAAAAGGGAAGCATTTCTCTAGCTAAGTAGATTGCAGCCAGGCAGGAGGCCTGATATGATGTGTTGTGAAAAATATTATGTACTAGATGTTTTGCTGGATTTATGTTTGCTGTTTCATTCTGTAAAGGACATTTGTATTGCTGCAGACAATGCAGACAGAGATTTGCTGTTTTGGAAACTTGTGTAGAGAAGCTTTTCCTTTTGCCTTACCTGTGAACAAACTATGCTATTTTGGAAGAAAATAAAGTTTTGTAAACTTTAACTGGATTGTCCTTTATTGCATTTAAACCCTAGAAGTCAGTGGTTGCAAACGATTCTTGTTACATATGGTGGAGAATACGGGCAGCCACATTTTATGTCTGTGGGTTTTATAATTTGCACGCAATATGGAGGAAGTTATTAAAGCCCTGATTCAGTCTACCGCTGTACAACAGGAGGCCAATAGAAAAGCTGCTGAAAACAGTGCAGCTCTGCAGCAGTTGGTGTGTGCACAGACGGAGAACGCTATGATTATGGCAAAAACACAGAAAGAGAGTACTGAAGTGCTGGTGCAACAGATTGTCACATTTTAAGCAGAAACATTCAGGAAGGTTTGTGAGGAACAGCAGAACACCACATGTCCCTTGCAGCAAGAGATTCAAGCTATATCTGAGAGACTGAACTCTGATCCTGCTGGTGGCTGTCAAGGCTCTAAAGTTAAATGAGATAGTCACTATATTCAAAAGATGTCTGCAGCGGATGATGTTTAGGCATATCTTCTTGCATTTGAGAGAACAGCGGAAAGAGAAGGATGGCTAGCAGATGAGTGGGCGAGCATACTTGCACCTTTTTTAAGTGGAGAACCTCAAAAGGCCTAGAGCCGGAGCAAGCCAGTTATTATGACAAGCTGAAGGCTGAGATCCTGGCATGCCTAGGAGTGACTTCTGCAGTACATGCTCAAAGATTCCACTCTTGGAGATATGCATCTAATAAAGCTGCAAGATCACAGATGTGTGACCTCATTCACCTTGCCAGGAAATGGTTGCAACCAGAGGTTAACTCCACTAATAAGATTGTGGAATTATTGGTGATGGATTGCTTTCAACAAGGATTACCTGCTTCCCTGCGTCGATGGGTCAGTCAGGGTGACCCTTAAACTGCAGACCAACTTATTGCTTAGGTGGAAAGATATATTGTGGCAGGAGAAGTTTTACATCTACCTTCAGCAGATTTACCCTCCTCTCCTATTTGCAAGAGACCAGCAGTTATTTTTACAAGATGCAAGGGACATTCCTCTGGGAGATAGAGGAACATTTAAATATAATCAACCTGGAAGGAAATCTAATTATAGTATTAAATGTTTAAAGTGTAATGAGGTTGGTCATGTTGCCAGAGACTGTGCCCATAAAGATGAACTGATGGACTAGAGTACAAGTGATAATACAGGGCCACACTCATTTCTGTCTAACTGTATTCATCCTGATAATAGTGATGTCTCTCACATGTGTTTGGTGACTGTAAATGATAGAATATGTAAAGCATTACTTGATTCAGGTAGTATGGTTACATAAGTGGCAAAATGTTTAGTACCTGATGTGACTATAGATCATATGCAAAAAATGGGTATTCTTTGTGTTCATGGTGATAAACGTGAATTTGCAACAGCTGATGTAAATTTTTATACACAATGCAGTTCTTTAAAACATCGGGTAGGTGTAGTATCCAAATTAGCTCATGAGTTTTTTTAATTATGGGCTTTAATAATAAATTCAGCTAAGGAGTCCAAAGGGAATGGAACAATTAAGGATTTTGTGTTTCCTTTTTCTGAAATTGATTTGGACGAAAACAGTAAAGGTAAAACTTATTGTCCTATGCCTGTATTGATAGGAGACCAGCCTATCCAGAATAATGAGCCTGGTGTTAGTACAGAAAGCAATGATGATTTATTATATTTGGAGGTTAATTATGGTAATTTTAAAAGTGCCCAATGGGAGGATCCCACTTTGGCTGAAGCAAGAAATAATATTCGGGTTGTAAATGGTGTTATTACACAGCCAGAAAATCCATTACATTATCCTCACTTTGAAGTAAATAATAACCTGCTATAAAGAATAGACAAAAATGACACAGATATTGTTAAACAGTTGTTGGTACCTCAAGTTTTTTGTTATACAGTGTTAAATCTTGCACATAGTCACATACTAGGGGGGCACCTGGGAATGGATAAGACTAAAGAAAGGGTCCTTAGAATGTTTTACTGGCCAGGTGTGTTTAAGGCTGTTAATAATTATTGCTCTTCATGTCCCAAGTGCCATCTAACTGCTCCCACTAAGAATTTTCGTAGTCCATTAGTGCCTTTACCAATCATTGATGTGCCATTCGAAAGAATTGCCATGGACTTGATAGGTCCACTGGTGAAGTCAGCCAGAGGACACCAGTATATACTGGTTGTTCTGGATTATGCAACCCGCTATCCTGAAGCAGTACCCCTACGTAATGGTTCTGCAAAATTTATAGCAAAGGAACTTATGCCTAGTTTAGTAGAGTGGGTATACCCAAGGAAATTTTGACAGATCAAAGGACTCCTTTTCTGTCTAAGGTTACAAAAGAATTGCGTAAACTGCTCCATATTAAGCATCTGAAAACTTCCGTATATCACCCTCAAACTGATGGGTTGGTAGAGAGGTTCAATAAAACCCTAAAGAGTATGTTACGGAAGGCAATTGATATGGATGGAAAAAACTTGGACCTTTTATTGCCTTATTTAATGTTTTCTATCAGGGAAGTTACTCTGGCCTCAACAGGGTTTTCACCTTTTGAACTTTTGTATGGTCGACATCCACGTGGGTTGCTTGATATTGTTAAAGAGACATGGGAACAGGAAACTAGACCCTATAGAAGTGTTATTGAGCATATATCTCAAATGTAGGATCAAATGGAGGCTGTCATGCCCATAGTTAGGGAACATATGGGAAAAGCCCAAGAAGCACAAAAACACAGTTATAATCGTAATTCTAGGGTTAGAGTGTTTTAGCCTGGTGACAGGGTACTAGTTTCAGTCCCTACAGTAGAAAATAAATTATTAGCTACTTGGCACTGCCCATATGAGATAATTGAAATGGTGGGTAATGTAAACTATAAGGTGAGTCAGCCAGGGAGAAGAAAACATGAGCAGATATATCACATTAATTTACTGAAGCACTGGAAGGATAGGGAGGTTTGTGCATCAAAAGCAAGAGGTCAATGACTTTATTAGAAGGAACAGAGAGGTTTTTTTCCATGATGCCAGGGAGAACTAACGTAATTAAACATGACATAGTTACAGAACCAGGGAAAAAAAGTTTCCCTTAAACCCTATAGAGTTCCTGAAGCCCATAGGGAGGCTATTAAATTGGAGATGGAAAAAATGTTAAAACTTTGGGTGATTGAAGAATCATACAGTGATTGGAGGAGTCCAATTTTGTTAGTTCATAAACCGGATGGTACTTTACGATTTTGTAACGATTATCGTAAATTAAATTGTATTTCAAAATTTGATACCTACTGAATGCCTAGGTTTGATGAGTTAATAGAAAGACTAGGAAAAGCACATTATTTAACAACAGTTGATTTAATGAAAGGCTATTGGCAGGTACCCCTCACTGATCAGGCAAAGGAGAAACCTGCTTTATCAACGAGTCCAGATGGATTGTTTCCGTATACAGTTTTGCCATTTGGGTTACATTGTGGTCCTGCAACATTTCAGAGAATGATGGATAGAATTCTAAAGCCCCATGTTCGTTATGCTGCAGCACTTCTTAATGATGTAATCATTTATAGTACAGATTGGGAATCACATCTCCTAAAAGTTCAGGCAGTTCTTGACTCTATTTTCTCTGCTGGCTTAACTGCGAATCCTTCAAAATGTACCATTGGTTTAGAGGAAGCAAAGTACTTGGGATATACAATTGGGAGAGGATTAGTTAAGCCACAGACAACTAAAATAGAAGCCATACAAAACTGGCCCCAGCCCCTATCTTATAAACAAGTTAGAGCTTTTTTGGGGTTCGACTGGATATTATAGAAGGTTTATTCCAAATTTTGCTACAATAGCTGCTCCTTTAACTGATCTTACAAAGGCAAAATCACCAGTGATGGTTAAATGTTCTACAGAAACAGACAAGGTTTTTAAGCATTTGAAAGATGCCCTGTGTGCCTATCCAGTTTGGTAACTCCAGATTTTTGTAAAGATTTTATAGTGCAGACTGATGCTTCTGATGTTGGTGTGGGGGCTTTTCTTTCCCAAGTGTACCAAGGAGAGGAGCATCCTGTATTATTTATAAGTAGAAAATGAAACCAACAAGAGAAAAAATACTCTTTTGTTGAAAAATAATGCTTAGCTATTAAGTGGGCTTTGGAGTCTCTTCGGTACTGATTGTTGGGGAGGAAATTCAGGTTGATTACAGATCATGCTCCTCTCAAATGGATGAATCAGAATAAGGAGAGGAATGCAAAAGTGACTAGATGGTTTCTTAGTCTGCAGCCTTTTCATTTAATTGTTGAGCACAGAGCAGGTCTTTTGCAGAACAATACTGATGGTCTTTCAAGGGTACACTCTTTAATGTCTATGGTCGCTCACTCCACCAAGTGTGAGCTGGGGGGAGGAAGTGTGACAGAAAGTCTGGTTTGTTGATAGAGGGAGTATATATTAGACCAAGTTTAATACATTTCAATTTACCATTTTGCTAAGAAACCCCAGGGAAGTGATTAGTGTTTTTTAGTGTTGTGAAAAATATTATGTACTAGATGTTTTGCTGGATTTCTGTTTGCTGTTTCATTCTGTAAAGGACATTTGTATTGCTGCAGACAATGCAGATAGAGTTTTGCTGTTTTGGAAACTTGTGTAGAGAAGCTTTTCCTTTTGCCTTACCTGTGAACAAACTGTATGCTACTGTTAAAATCACCTTGCTATTTTGGAAGAAAGTAAAGTTTTGTAAACTTTAACTGGATTGTCCTCTATCACATTTAAACCCTAGAAGACAGTGGTTACCAAAGATTATTGTATATATATATACATATATATAATATGCAAACGATTTCCAGCTCTACCCTCCCAGTGTCAACTGCCTGGGTGCAGAAATGAGTAATATAATCATCCAAGTAACTGCACTCTCAGGTCTTTTCAAACAGGTTCTTTTAATGGAACGTTTTCGGGGTTCACAACCCCTTCATCAGCATAAACAAACAATCAAATGTCACACAATATATAGTATATCAAAACAGTGTCTCACCAAACAAATTTGCTTTCAAAAGTGCGCCAAAATCGAGTGTGGAACGCATCTTGCGTTGCACCGTGATCATGTCAACCGGAAGTGATGTCACTTCCGGTTTCACGACATGATGAAAACATATTAACATTATTTTGTTTAACAATAAATAATACATAGTGGTGTGCCCTCAATTTGTCAAAGAGGCAATCAAAAATAGTATCAATAAACGAAAATGTTTGCCAGTGGTCTTTACATATCACATTCCGGTGTATCTAGATCGTCATCGTAGCCGTAACTATGGTTACGAGACATCTGTAAGTGAATAAGTGAGAAAATATCACTCGTGCAACAAATATGTACACTGACATGTCTGACTACTAAAATTTTAGCAATATTCAGTGTCATGTGCATTGTGATGTATATATAGGTACATTAAAACAGAAAACTGAATATATACATAAGCAAAAAAGAATAAACTTAAAAAGTGGCAGTGCTTGCTCAGACTTATTATCAAACCGTATAGCCATGCGCATTGCCTACTGCAAAGTATACATACTTTATACAAGCAGTGTATCCAAAAGAGCGTGCTGTAACCTTGTGCTGTTACATATTGCCCTAAATGCAACTATGTGTATGTAAGAGATGTACATTAACTCTTCTGCGAAAAATTCGTAATAATAGAAGTCAACTTAAACCTGATTAAACGTACACCTGTACTCCTCAGATATACAACCCACTGTTACAAATTTACTAGATGCAATAGTTGAATCTCCAAAGATTCCAAATTTAGTATATTAGGACAAGACGCAATATACTAAGTGGTGACCATCATAGCTGTGCCTCAGTTCCCATATGTAGTAAGGTGCCCTAAAGGTGAAAAATATACATTATATGGTGTATGTACGTATATCAAGGCAATATCGAGAGATTAAAATGTTATGACACTTCAATATTTCTGATAACAATGTCCAAAATGTAGATGACTCCTTGTGGACACATAAGGACAGTTCTTCTAGATGTTATGTGGCTAGGTTGGTATAGGTCCCAAAGAAAAGGTGTAAGGTGCGAGATTGAGTAACTTCACCTTAGGGACCAGGCTTCCACAAACAGGGATGGGGGATACATCCCTCCACCCTGGTGTGTCGTAAGTCCCCAGCCCACACCCCTCAGAAGGGCCATGGGGTTGGGGGCTACACGTAGCCACAATGACCCCAGGTTATACCCCAAGTATGTAGCACGATCCTATACACTTAAACAAGGTTTTTGAAATCTGGGGTGGTGTTTAAACTGCCTGGATGGATAGTCCCCAACTTAAAGATCCATTGGGCTTCCCTTTTGAGTAGTATCTTGCTCCTATCCCCTCCCCGATCCAGTGGGGGTATATGGTCAATGAGGACGTATCTGATTGAAGATACCGGATGGCCTTGTTTAGCACAATGACGTGCAACTGGTTGGTCAGAGTCCCCCTGTTTAAGTGCCGATCTGATCGCGTGCCTATGATTTGCCATACGTTCCCGTAACGTGCCTGTGGTTTTACCCACATAGAAACAAGAACAGGGACAAAAGAGAAGGTACACCACGTATGTGGTAGTGCACGTGATTGAATGCTTGATCACGTATCTTCTATTAGTGTGTGGGTGGTGAAAGGTTTTGGTGCTGACCAAACCATTGCACGTCGTGCAGCCCAAACACTTATATGATCCTTTGATATTTATTCTAGTCCCTGTGGTGTAGCTAGCTCTTTGGTCTGTGCGCATCAAGAGGTCTTTGAGGTTCACACCCCTCTTGAATCCCACCATTGGTTGTACTTGTCTGGTAAATATTAACTTCGGGTCTGATGTCATAATAGGCCAATGTTGATGTAAGATACGTCCTGTATTCTTGGTAGTTGGTGTAAACGTAGTGGTCATGATAAGTTTATTACTCGTGTCCTTCTTTGGTGTGGGTTTGATGAGTTGTTCTTGAGTGAGTAAAGATGCTATACTTATATTTTCATGGATAATGGAAGGTTTGTATCCCCGCTCACGGAATCTTTCTCCTACTCCTGCCAATTGGGAGACCCCCATTTGTGTTTCTGAATTATTTCTCATGGTTCTCACAAATTGAGATCTGACTATGCCCCTTAAGAGGGCAGGAGGATGACAGCTGTCAGCGCTCAAGATAGAGTTCCTATTGGTTTGTTTGTGAAAAAGGGTCGTAGCCAATTGATGTGTTTTTTTAAAAACTGTCAAATCAAGAAAGTTAACAGATTGTCTGTCAACAGTCATTTTAAATCTGACATTACTTGTGGCCGAATTAAATACTTCAAACCAACCCTGTAGTTCCTCCATGGTCCCCCGCCATACCATGAAGATGTCATCAATGTATCTGTAATAACATACTACCGCTGGATTGTCGGTGTTCCATAGAAACAGATTTTCGAAATGAGACATGTACAGGTTGGCGTACGCGGGGGCCATGGAGGAACCCATGGCTGTGCCAGCTGTTTGTAAGTAGAATTTATTCTCTATACTACCCAATGATCCCACTTCCAGATTCAAACTTCAACTGGATACCTTGATCCAGATGGGCTTTGAACAAGGTTGGCTATCTGAACATATCCGTGATTTCTGTACCACCACTTATCCTAAAATACCTATCTTGTACTCAATCCCGAAGATACACAAAACTCTTGATAATCCACCTGGCCGTCCGATTGTGTCAGCAAGGGACTCCCTGACACAGCCGGTGGCACAACTAGTGGACATACTATTACAACCTGTTGTCAGGGAAGTGAGATCATACATTATGGATACAGGGGATTTTATACGTAAAACACGGACTGTTGACGTCCAACCTGACGACCTGCTGGTCTGTTTGGACGTCAACAGTCTGTATACTATTATCCCACATACTGAAGGTCTTAAATCAGTCGAGGAACATATTACCAATAACCCTCTTTATGAGGGTCCACCAATTGAATTTTTCCTCTCTTTGATAGAATTCTGTTTATACAAGAATTACTTCAGATTCGAGAATAAATTCTACTTACAAACAGCTGGCACAGCCATGGGTTCCTCCATGGCCCCCGCGTACGCCAACCTGTACATGTCTCATTTCGAAAATCTGTTTCTATGGAACACCGACAATCCAGCGGTAGTATGTTATTACAGATACATTGATGACATCTTCATGGTATGGCGGGGGACCATGGAGGAACTACAGGGTTGGTTTGAAGTATTTAATTCGGCCACAAGTAATGTCAGATTTAAAATGACTGTTGACAGACAATCTGTTAACTTTCTTGATTTGACAGTTTTTAAAAAAACACATCAATTGGCTACGACCCTTTTTCACAAACAAACCGATAGGAACTCTATCTTGAGCGCTGACAGCTGTCATCCTCCTGCCCTCTTAAGGGGCATAGTCAGATCTCAATTTGTGAGAACCATGAGAAATAATTCAGAAACACAAATGGGGGTCTCCCAATTGGCAGGAGTAGGAGAAAGATTCCGTGAGCGGGGATACAAACCTTCCATTATCCATGAAAATATAAGTATAGCATCTTTACTCACTCAAGAACAACTCATCAAACCCACACCAAAGAAGGACACGAGTAATAAACTTATCATGACCACTACGTTTACACCAACTACCAAGAATACAGGACGTATCTTACATCAACATTGGCCTATTATGACATCAGACCCGAAGTTAATATTTACCAGACAAGTACAACCAATGGTGGGATTCAAGAGGGGTGTGAACCTCAAAGACCTCTTGATGCGCACAGACCAAAGAGCTAGCTACACCACAGGGACTAGAATAAATATCAAAGGATCATATAAGTGTTTGGGCTGCACGACGTGCAATGGTTTGGTCAGCACCAAAACCTTTCACCACCCACACACTAATAGAAGATACGTGATCAAGCATTCAATCACGTGCACTACCACATACGTGGTGTACCTTCTCTTTTGTCCCTGTTCTTGTTTCTATGTGGGTAAAACCACAGGCACGTTACGGGAACGTATGGCAAATCATAGGCACGCGATCAGATCGGCACTTAAACAGGGGGACTCTGACCAACCAGTTGCACGTCATTGTGCTAAACAAGGCCATCCGGTATCTTCAATCAGATACGTCCTCATTGACCATATACCCCCACTGGATCGGGGAGGGGATAGGAGCAAGATACTACTCAAAAGGGAAGCCCAATGGATCTTTAAGTTGGGGACTATCCATCCAGGCAGTTTAAACACCACCCCAGATTTCAAAAACCTTGTTTAAGTGTATAGGATCGTGCTACATACTTGGGGTATAACCTGGGGTCATTGTGGCTACGTGTAGCCCCCAACCCCATGGCCCTTCTGAGGGGTGTGGGCTGGGGACTTACGACACACCAGGGTGGAGGGATGTATCCCCCATCCCTGTTTGTGGAAGCCTGGTCCCTAAGGTGAAGTTACTCAATCTCGCACCTTACACCTTTTCTTTGGGACCTATACCAACCTAGCCACATAACATCTAGAAGAACTGTCCTTATGTGTCCACAAGGAGTCATCTACATTTTGGACATTGTTATCAGAAATATTGAAGTGTCATAACATTTTAATCTCTCGATATTGCCTTGATATACGTACATACACCATATAATGTATATTTTTCACCTTTAGGGCACCTTACTACATATGGGAACTGAGGCACAGCTATGATGGTCACCACTTAGTATATTGCGTCTTGTCCTAATATACTAAATTTGGAATCTTTGGAGATTCAACTATTGCATCTAGTAAATTTGTAACAGTGGGTTGTATATCTGAGGAGTACAGGTGTACGTTTAATCAGGTTTAAGTTGACTTCTATTATTACGAATTTTTCGCAGAAGAGTTAATGTACATCTCTTACATACACATAGTTACATTTAGGGCAATATGTAACAGCACAAGGTTACAGCACGCTCTTTTGGATACACTGCTTGTATAAAGTATGTATACTTTGCAGTAGGCAATGCGCATGGCTATACGGTTTGATAATAAGTCTGAGCAAGCACTGCCACTTTTTAAGTTTATTCTTTTTTGCTTATGTATATATTCAGTTTTCTGTTTTAATGTACCTATATATACATCACAATGCACATGACACTGAATATTGCTAAAATTTTAGTAGTCAGACATGTCAGTGTACATATTTGTTGCACGAGTGATATTTTCTCACTTATTCACTTACAGATGTCTCGTAACCATAGTTACGGCTACGATGACGATCTAGATACACCGGAATGTGATATGTAAAGACCACTGGCAAACATTTTCGTTTATTGATACTATTTTTGATTGCCTCTTTGACAAATTGAGGGCACACCACTATGTATTATTTATTGTTAAACAAAATAATGTTAATATGTTTTCATCATGTCGTGAAACCGGAAGTGACATCACTTCCGGTTGACATGATCACGGTGGAACGCAAGATGCGTTCCACACTCGATTTTGGCGCACTTTTGAAAGCAAATTTGTTTGGTGAGACACTGTTTTGATATACTATATATTGTGTGACATTTGATTGTTTGTTTATGCTGATGAAGGGGTTGTGAACCCCGAAAACGTTCCATTAAAAGAACCTGTTTGAAAAGACCTGAGAGTGCAGTTACTTGGATGATTATATATATATATATATATATATATATATAAAATAAGCGCACAACGAAGCTTCTCATAGCATAGTCTGTTTATTAAAACATCATAATTAAAACACTTCCAAAAACCCCTGAGGGTGGGTACTCACGCAGGAGACCTCAATCAATATCAGGTAAATAGTAAGTGTGTTCCTTCTGAACTGTCCGTTACGAGTTACTCTCCTGGTTAATATTCCCCTGAAGTCGTCAAACAATGTTGCAAGAGGATAAAAGAGCGGTACACACCATGGAGTGACTCGTAACGAACAGTTCAGAAGGAACTAATTTAACAGCTAAAATACAACAGATTGGGATATTCTCTTCTTTGCCGTGGATTATTACAATACACCTGTGGGGTGGACACACTTACTATTTAGCTCATATTGATTGAGGTCTCCTGCGTGAGTACCCACCCTCAGGGGTTTTTGGAAGGGTTTTAATTATGATGTTTTAATAAACGGACTATGCTATGAGAAGCTTCTTTGTGCGCTTATTTTACAGATTGGATAAAAAAAATTCTTGAACTCCCAGTAAGGCACAGGATGATTCACCTATAAGCTGACGTTTTTTTTTTGGACCCATAGTGAATTGGATAACACTCAGATACGACTTTTGCATATATATAAAAAAAATTGTGTTTGACCTGTATTCACTCAATTATAGTGTTTTATTTATTGGTTTACCTGGTGTGCGTAGTTTACATTGTTAGTGTGTATACAACACACTCACTTTCCTTTATTTATATATATATATATATATATATATATATATATATATATATATATATATATATATATATATATATATATATATTTATCAATCAATAAATAGTGCATATTCTTCTATGAGAAAAAAATTGGAATGTGACATATTAATATTGTCATGTCAGGTTAGCGCACATGAGTATATGCAATAGGGTTTAAGCGTTGGGTGTTTGAGTTTTTTTCCCACTTTTTTTGCTCCATTAACTTCATTGGGGGAATAGATTATCACATGCATGATATTTTAAATTCATCTTTTTTGTTCCCGTTGGGTTAGCACGGAAGCAAAAACAGTTTACTTTCAACTCATAATACAAGTGCAAACCGATTTATGCAAAAAATGTACTTCTAGCATAGTTTACACTCGATCGGGAGCATTAAATAAAGCTCAACTTGTAATCTGGACCTTAATATGAAGGGATTTCACTGGGGGCAAATTAACTAAAATTAATTAAACTAACTAGATGGGCCTTAATCAGTATTAAGTCTAAAAATATCTCTAGTTTATATATAATTGCTATTTACAGTCTGTATTTTTAATGTCCTTCAAAATGCAGTATTTCAGGTACAAATTAGCCATATGTGTTCAAACTTACAACAATACTAAAAGCTAAGCATGATCAATGCTTTCAAACGACCAAATTACAAAGATTTACTGGAACAAACACTGACCTTGCATAGACAGTGAACCATATTGATAGGTTCAATTGATATAGTCAAATAACACCTAAGGAAAGCTTCAGAAAATGTTTACAAGACATGTCAATCAATATGTTTTTGCCTAATAATACCCTGTGAAAACCTTGTGTTAATTATCATGCGTCCCATGGTTTCTAATAAACTTATTTTATAAAATATTTTTTAGTATAAAACTTTAATAATAAAAATAAATTCAATAATAAAATTATAAGTCTACATATTATTATGCACAAAATAAAACTTAAAGGAACATTGTGCTGTACAATTGTATTCCCTTTAATCTGTTTACACTGAAGCATTTTACTTGCTGGAGTGCATGACATTTTTGTCTTAAATATCAAACAAATACTTTATCTTTATTTTACTATATGAAATAGCTGATTTTGCCAGTTAAAACCACTACCTGTACTGACATTTTCAATACTGCAGTATTGACTATTGGAAATACTTAGCAAACAAGAAGGTAGCTATAGAAAGTATCCTTCCAGTGAGGGATTGGAGTGAGAAAGATCAGCTCATTTGAAATGGTGTCCTTTAACATCAGAATGTTAAGTGGATAGAACAGTTTTTTGCTTTTCATAATACTCCTATTTCTAGTGTGGTAATCTTATGTCCACATGTGCAGTCTATTGCCCTCAATACATTGTTGTGATCGGAAAATTCACAAGGTGCTTGTTGAGGTGTCAGAAAAATAATAAGTGACTCAGTCAAGTGATAACAATGGGTACAACTCAAATGATCCATTGGCTACAAAAAGAAGCACAGCCAGAATATCTACCTAGTCAAGAGCTGCTTAGTTATCGGAGTGAGAAGCTCCAGAAAGTCACTGATCTCATTGTACAGGGTCAAAATAAATTCTTATTACAGCCTGGACTGCTGTACAACCTCTGTAGCTATCAAGCCATCTACTTCTATGGGGGAATACAGGGAGTGCAGAATTATTAGGCAAGTTGTATTTTTGAGGATTAATTTTATTATTGAACAACAACCATGTTCTCAATGAACCCAAAAAACTCATTAATATCAAAGCTGAATAGTTTTGGAATTAGTTTTTAGTTTGTTTTTAGTTATAGCTATTTTAGGGGGATATCTGTGTGTGCAGGTGACTATTACTGTGCATAATTATTAGGCAACTTAACAAAAAACAAATATATACCCATTTCAATTATTTATTTTTACCAGTGAAACCAATATAACATCTCAACATTCACAAATATACATTTCTGACATTCAAAAACAAAACAAAAACAAATCAGTGACCAATATAGCCACCTTTCTTTGCAAGGACACTCAAAAGCCTGCCATCCATGGATTCTGTCAGTGTTTTGATCTGTTCACCATCAACATTGCGTGCAGCAGCAACCACAGCCTCCCAGACACTGTTCAGAGAGGTGTACTGTTTTCCCTCCTTGTAAATCTCACATTTGATGATGGACCACAGGTTCTCAATGGGGTTCAGATCAGGTGAACAAGGAGGCCATGTCATTAGATTTTCTTCTTTTATACCCTTTCTTGCCAGCCACGCTGTGGAGTACTTGGATGCGTGTGATGGAGCATTGTCCTGCATGGAAATCATGTTTTTCTTGAAGGATGCAGACTTCTTCCTGTACCACTGCTTGAAGAAGGTGTCTTCCAGAAACTGGCAGTAGGACTGGGAGTTGAGCTTGACTCCATTCTCAACCCGAAAAGGCCCCACAAACTCATCTTTGATGATACCAGCCCAAACCAGTACTCCACCTCCACCTTGCTGGCGTCTGAGTCGGACTGGAGCTCTCTGCCCTTTACCAATCCAGCCACGGGCCCATCCACCTGGCCCATCAAGACTCACTCTCATTTCATCAGTCCATAAAACCTTAGAAAAATCAGTCTTGAGATATTTCTTGGCCCAGTCTTGACGTTTCAGCTTGTGTGTCTTGTTCAGTGGTGGTCGTCTTTCAGCCTTTCTTACCTTGGCCATGTCTCTGAGTATTGCACACCTTGTGCTTTTGGGCACTCCAGTGATGTTGCAGCTCTGAAATATGGCCAAACTGGTGGCAAGTGGCATCTTGGCAGCTGCACGCTTGACTTTTCTCAGTTCATGGGCAGTTATTTTGCGTCTTGGTTTTTCCACACGCTTCTTGCAACCCTGTTGACTATTTTGAATGAAACGCTTGATTGTTCGATGATCACGCTTCAGAAGCTTTGCAATTTTAAGAGTGCTGCATCCCTCTGCAAGATATCTCACTATTTTTGACTTTTCTGAGCCTGTCAAGTCCTTCTTTTGACCCATTTTGCCAAAGGAAAGGAAGTTGCCTAATAATTATGCACAACTGATATAGGGTGTTGATGTCATTAGACCACACCCCTTCTCATTACAGAGATGCACATCACCTAATATGCTTAATTGGTAGTAGGCTTTCGAGCCTATACAGCTTGGAGTAAGACAACATGCATAAAGAGGATGATGTGGTCAAAATACTCATTTGCCTAATAATTCTGCACACAGTGTACGTTAATGCGGTTGTGATATTCTAACTTCTGCATTTGCATTGGGTTAGCAAGCAAGCGAAAACTTTTTACTTTCAACTTGTATTATGAGCGTAACCAAAAACTTACTTCTAGCAGAGTAAGCTCACGAGTGGGAGCAGTTTTAAATGTATGGGAAATGTAATGAATTGTCATTTATGTTTATTTTTGTTTGTGAAAAGTGTCTTAATTTAAATCACAACACAATGAAATGGGCTGAGCTTGCAGGAAGAGTAGGCATCATTACCTCACTATTTCTTACACAAAATCTTATCTCTCTATACACAGTGAGACCAATACTTAGGGCCCGGTATTCTAAAGCTTTCAACTCAGATGAGATTATATAAAATAATCCTCCAGTGCTGTGAGATCCCTCACAGGATTTTAGGAAAGCACATTTTTCTATAATTCTTTAAAGGTGTTCCCTGCATTTCTTGAGATGGAAAGAGAAGCCCAGTGCAATATAATGTTGCATGACATGAGAGTTTTGTTACATTTACACTTTGAGCATTTTATTTTATATTTCTTTGGACTTCAGATTCTGTCTGTTAACTTTTATTACATTAAGCTTTGCATTTTATATTTTATATTTTATTGCATCACAATCTGTCTGTAATTTGTTTCCAAAAAAAGGCTTTTGCTTCCCCACTGAATTGAGAGCTGAAAATTAGTTTTCAACCAAAAAGCACCGGAAAATGATTTTCATGTGAAAATCTTTCTTTTGGAAATAGAAACTGGGAGGTCTCCCAAAACTAAATCATACAATAGCCCATTCATTCCTCTTAAAGGGACATTATACACTCATTTTTTCTTTGCATAAATGTTTTGTAGATGATCTATTTATATAGCTCATAAAATTTTTCTTTTAGATAAATGTATAGTTTTGCTTATTTTTAAATAACATTGCTCTGATTTTCAGACTCCTAACCAAGCCCCAAAGTTTTATGTGAATACCGTCAGCTACCTTCTCCAGCTTGCTCCTGTTTGTGTAAAGGGTCTTTTCATATGCAAAAGAAGGGGGAGGGGGGAGTGTCTTATTTCCTACTTGCAGTGGGCTTTCCAGCTACCTTTTCAACAGAGCTAAACTGAACAGCTTCTAAGTAAGTTTTTAAACAGTTTTATACTGGATTTTTATATCAGTATCTGTACATATTATTATTTATAGTAGTGTCTATTACATGCAGTAATATGAAAATGAGTGTATACTGTCCCTTTAAGGCTACAGGAAAGCTTTTTTCATGTAACCTTTTTTCCTCCTCACAGAAAGAGCAGTCCCAATCTGAAGGGGTGCACCTTAATTTCTGCTGAATGCCTGCATTCCCTGCATTTTTCAAGCATATTTGTAACAGTGTTGATGTAATTAATGATTGAACTGTAACAATATTAGTTATATTGCTAAACACAAATTGATGTATATAGGCAAATATTCAATAAAACCCATCCATGACACTGATATGTCATCTATTTTTCATCTATCTATCTATCTATCTATCTATCTATCATCTATTTATCTATTATCTATCTCTCTATCTACAATGTTTATATATATATATATATTTATATATATATATATATATATATATATATATATATATATATATATATATATATATATATATATATATATATATATATATATATATAACTATCACCTATCTATCTATCTAGCCCAGTGACTACAAGTATACCCAACATGGTTTATAAGATAAAAACACTGAAAACCTAAAAGTTTTGTTATTAAAAGAAGCATTGACCTATAGCTGAATTCTATTAGAAAACATTGCACTGTATATATTTGAATTTTAAGAAGAATTGTGAACTACAAAATGACAGTACAGGAAAAAAATCAATGACAAGTTTTAAAAAGGTGAAATAATGCATTACAAAACTGTACAGGGCTAAATAGTACACAACTAGATGATAGATAGCCCTCATAAAATACGGTTTTCTCTTAAGAGCCTGCAGTAAACACAAATTGTCTCCAGTTTCATTATCAGTTGTGCAAATAAACAGTAATTTGTCATGCAAAAAAATGTGCTGACTTTTGATTTAAGTTTGACATACAGCTTAAAGAGACATTAAAGTATTATTAATGTCTTGTATCTAAAAGAGGCATTTTAAAGAGTATAACTTTTTTTGTAGTGTTCTTCCCTAAATATGGTGTTCATGTACTTAAAATATGTGTTTTTTATAATTTTGGTCACTGTTATGTAAAGACATATTTCCTATTAGTTTCAGAATTAAATTAAACTGCCTTAACCATTTTTTTTTTTTAAAAAATATTTATTAACTTAGGGGTAGTAAGGGAGACTTTTCATGATTTCACATAGCAAATAATTAATCAAACAGTTCATGTGTATGTATATATATATATATATATATATATATATATATACATACATACAGTATGTATCTAATACCATATATGTACCTTTAATAGTATTGCCACTGCTGTTCCATTCTCAAGTAGTGTTCTTATCGAGAAAGAGCAGGATGGCACATTCCAAGAGAGATAGTGCTATGTTATAATTTAATATTATTTGATTGTTATAAGAACACTATATATTATATATACTATATTATTTTGCTAAGTTAAATTAAATATGATTGACATAGCATTAGACATGCCTACTAAACTGTAGAAGTCTCAGATACAGCACATGTGGAATCTGCAGGGGTTCCACTGAATGATGATTCTGAATGTAGCTGTGATCATCTCTCTCTGAATCATTGTATTCCTTATTTGAAACCCGAAAATAAGTAATGTGTTTATAGTTTAATCACTGTCTTTCTTTATTATTTACAGCATTTTCATGTCTTTTTCCCTTTTTCATTATTATTGTGAAACCTAATTTGTGCTGCCCCAGCACCAGAACAAAACAGTGGTTGAATGCAAACGTTCATATCAGATCCTAATAACTTGGTTTCAGCCAATATGGAAAGAATGCTTTTCGTGTGATTACAATCCCAAATGGATTTGACCACTAAAAGTGCACATCCATGAATGATTTATTTCAATAAATATGGTCCCAAAAACTTGTTTTTGGCTCTTGTAGTACTTGATATTAGGATTGTAACTGGGAATCCAACAGAAACTGAAATATACAATGGCTCTTTCACAAATCTTGAGGTTACTGTGCATTTCTTTTGAATTAACCACCTTTGTACAGTGTTTAATTGAAATCATCATTTACATGTGTGAGATTAACCTTTTGTAATCCAAATATGAATGATATTTATATACAGATATGATGGGTATACAGGCTCAATAATTATATTAATAATAAATGCAATACAAAATAATAAAAACCAAAGAACAATAAAGGATATAAATGTGAATCAGTGTTTCAGTCTTTGATATAATTTCAAGTAATATGTGAAAGTCCAACTTTCGACTCTTTGTGTATTCCAATAAACCTTAAAGAGAAAGCATGTATAGTGTAATACTTCCAAAAACCAAGTTGGTAAAGATAAGTGAAAGATTCGTACTCACACTTAGAGAGCTACTATAAGCTCATGTATATAGCAGTCCTGATTCACAACGCTGTCAGGATCAGTGGACAACACAACTGGAATCCCGATGTATATCTATATATAAGAAATCGTAAAAAATAAATAAAAATATTGTGATACCGTAAACACACAATTTAGGGAATCATGGTAAGGATATACTCACACTTTGGAGAGCGGACACACAGCTCAGATAAGATTGCAGTCTCAGTAAAAGCTATCAAGTCAGCTATGCATCAACACAGGAACGCTTGGTGAAGTAGCAAATATTTAATAAAAACGTTACATAAAATATATAAAATATAAATGCCAGTTACATAATAATTTAATGTATTGTTTTTTTTAATCAATATTTTCAATTATTGATTGAGAAAGCACTATTTTTTGTTTTGGTGAGCTATACATATGAAAAATCAAGAAGAACAATATGGATTTCTTTGAGAAGAAAGTGGCTTCAACTTATCTCATTTTTAAAAAAATTATAATTAGCATATCTAACAGAATTGATTGTAATCATAGAGAACTTTTTAGCTCCATGTTAAAGCTGCAGTCACAGGTCAAAAAAGCCAAAAACCTGCTACTGTGGTCTGTGTTCACGTCAAAACAAGAAGTGTCCAAAAACCTGCTGAAAACATATCAGCCATTACAATGTATTAGTGTATTTTGCAAAAAAAAGTATGGCTAATACAGAAAGTTTGTTTTGTTATGTTTTTGTCATCCTGTACACTATACTCACAGTGCGGATGATGACAACTTATAATACACCTGGGGGGTCCCCTTCAGATATGCATTCTGGAGACCCCCTTATACCCCCTCACACTGTAATTGAGAAGGAAGACTACAGACTCCTTCCTCATTGGCAGATGCAGTGGGAATTCTCTGTGATGTCACTTAATGCATGGGCAATCACAGAGAAACAAGGAAACCCTGCAGATTTATTTTTACTAAAGTTGTGAATTGGGGGAGGCCTTTGAAAGCTCATGTCAGAGCCCTCAGGCCACTTACAGGGACAATAAATTGTTCTTTTAAGCTGCATGAAATCACTGAAGAACAGCAATAAACTGTGGCAGCAACATTCTGTTTTACCTAACAGGACAACTGACACCTCATTTAGAAGTTCAGACTTTTCACTTTGAAATGTCTTCCTAGAATGCAAGTGCATAATGATAATCACACATGATAACCTGCCTCACCAGAAATTAGGTAATTTATAATTACCCCAGTTTACACATTTATTAAGTGTTTTATGTGGAGTATGGGGCACTTTTAAAGTCACTATTCCCCCCATACAACATAGAGGAGTATAAGACTCCAGTTTGGAAAGAGG
This sequence comes from Bombina bombina, assembly GCF_027579735.1. Taxonomy (NCBI): domain Eukaryota; kingdom Metazoa; phylum Chordata; class Amphibia; order Anura; family Bombinatoridae; genus Bombina; species Bombina bombina. The sequence continues at coordinate 327,674,239 of NC_069505.1, read as the reverse complement.
GCAGACCATTGTTTCAATGAAGTGTTGCATATGCTGGTCATTAGTAGGTGATCATCATACAAATGTAATTCACCTCCCTATTGTACTTACTGTATTAAGGACAGGGGGTTCCAAACAAGCTCCTATCCCCTAAAGACAATATAAAATAGTCACTGCTCACAGACACGAGTAAGACACACCATTTAATTTTTTTTAATCAAACCTTACCACTCCAACCCGAATAAGTCTTCCTACACATGTTATTTCCTGGTACAATTTTAGTGTAATCTATTGTTAGAGTGATACTTTTATTTCATTACATACAAACTTGACTTCTATCATGACATAGTTAATATCTTGGACTCTGGGTTGAAAATGAGATCAGACTGTAAAAAAAAATTAAGAATGTTCTTCCTCTTGAGAAAGTAACTATAGCCATATTCACAGCAAACCTAAACCAATACAGAAGATAAGGCAGTTGGGTTATGCCTTCTTCTCCTATAAATGAAACCCTTGAACCACCTTAATCACATATAAACTTAACACAAACATTTTTAAAAAATACTGTGTTGAATGTTTCGGTTACTGGTCTTGTGTATTTAAGTTCTTATTTGATATGCATACTAATTTCTATTTGTTCAGTTTATATTTGGCTTTACTTTTTTATGCCCCCTCAACTTCCTTTATTTTCAGTTTCCCCAATTAAATTTAATTACTGCTCAATTAAAATGCACAATTCATTTTTTCAAGATTGCTGAATATATAGTATACCAGGTCATATCTTACACAATATAAGTCTGTCTCTGGCTATATGGACAAATGTTTATCACTTGGTAGACAAGCAAAAAGGATATCTACCTACCCTGAAACATAGACTATACAAGGATACCTTTCACAGTGTTTGTTTGATACTTTCTCATATTGTCCATAGACTTGATCTAAATGTTATATGTGTACAAATTTAATGCCAAACGGTATTCTTTCTATTTGTTTTAAGAATAATAAAATATATATATAAAAAATGGTCACACAGAAAATACCCCATTAAAAAAAGGAACAACTAATTTCCATATGATGTATCAATCAAGAAAATTGGATGCACCTGCTCGTAAAAAATGTGCTACTATTAGATGATCACACAAAAATATATAAAGATGAGTGTATAAATCTAACTTATATGTGCAAAAAAAACACCAAAAAAAAAAATGTGTGTCAAATCTAGCTCAAAAATGAGTATGGTTAGGTTACTCACTCCTAGACACTCATACAAATATCAATCTAAATACCATCAAATCAATCATATGTGTGCAAAACACTTCTTATGCAAAAAGTAACTTATCAGTTCGATATATGTCTCCACTCCAACACACTAGTAGTCTCCCAAAATGTGGATAGGGAATAACGACTGTGTCACACTTCTGGTGGGGAGCGGGTCTGTGGCCAGCTGCTTCTTCTAAAAGTAGTTGGTATATGATTCTGCTGTATCAAAAGAAGGGAAACAAAGAAGGCGCCACAATAGTGCAGGATCAATGGTGTTAATTAGAAACCCCACTCCAATGACTCATACTTACAAGATGGAAGGCACTTGATAAGTGCTACAAATGCCTTCTGGGCTCTTACAGTCGCCCAGCAAACTACTCCTCATAGCCTCACGACTCCTCTGTGTTTCGTGTTAAGCTTGCACTGTGTCAAACAGTGTAGAACTCACAAATACCCCAAATTGGGCCAGTAACAATACGTGTCAAAGGATTATATATGACAGTCACAAAGCTTAAGCTTTTGTAGTGTGTGACTCTGTGATATAAAAGTCTGTGGCAAGTCTAATATAGATTAAAAAGACCTTATTAAAAACAAAGTAACACAACGTTTCACAGTCAACAACAACCGTTTCATCAGGTAATTTGAACCACGTTGCTGAAAGAGACTGGTGGTAGTAAAACTGTATATTTTAGGTTATTTTCTGCTAAATTGTATTCTGAGAGTTAATGTGTAAGTCTGGGTTTTTCCTTAGGGTTTTCCCTTTAATAAATCATAAGTGGTGGCAGCTTGGAGCTAGAAATCATTTCTAGTTAAGTGTGGGTGGCATTAAAGGGGAGTTTGTGGCATTTATTTTACATCTAGTGCAGACTAGAGAGTGTTGTTATCCCTTGCACCCAATGAACTAAATCACAAGCTTGCCTGGCGTGGCTAGATTGTGACATATTAGTGACAGTAGAAGGGGTCTGATAACCCTTTCTGTGCCAAACAAGTACTGGCACAGGGTTGGTTAACCTTGGTCGTCACATAGATGATATTATGTGAATTTTTGTATAAGATGATTTCTGGTACAACCATAGTGTTTTATTGCTGTTTTTTTATATTTTACACTGAATCAGTTTAGGCAGGGGTAGTAGTATGCAAGCATATGTACAATTAAAAAATGTAAATAGTATGATGGTGCTAAGTGACAAAATGAATATATATTATCTTGTGATTTATATATGTAAATATATATATATATATTTTAAATATATATATATATATATATATATATATATATATATATATATATATATATATATATATATATATATATATATATATACATACGTGTATAGGAAGCGAAAAATGATCCTCTATCAAGTGATAGGTTTGTGGTTTGTACACAATTTGAGCGCTGTGTAAACCCCTCTTTTGTTTTCTAATATATATACATACGTATATATATATATATAAATATATATATATATATATATATATATATATATATATATATATATATATATATAAATATATACACACACATATAAATACATAAATATATATGTACACATATATAGACATATCTATCTATCTATATATCAAAACATTATTATTATTATCAGTTAGTGGTAGAGCGCCAACAGATTCTGCAGTGCTGTAGACCTCATATTTTTGAGCCCTTATAACATTTTGTGCAATTTGTTTTTAATATGTTTTATTAGATAGTGTTATTATGGGTGTAACTGTATTTTGATGTGTTTTGTGACACTTTTTTGTTTTGCAAAACAGTTAACCAGAGCTCTGAGGACGCGTTAACTTTAATTGCGCTCAAGCGAATGCATTTACTTTTAACTTGTAATATGAGTGAAAAACCTGATGAGCACAAAGACCTGTGATAAACCCCTTATTGCTTGCTTGTAACTGTTAACGCTCCACTCATAATTTGGCCCTATATACGTTAATGTAAAATCCAAGTTATGATAAAAAGAAAAAAAATCAACTTAAGCTGCTGACAGCAATCAAAGCATTGAAATGTCATAAAGTCCTAGGCCCTGATGGTTTCTTGACTTTGTTTTATTGCAGACTATCTGGTAGCAGATTAGATGCCTTTTTAAAGTTGTTTAACATGATATTTGCTCACAGTTGCCTACCTAAGGAATATCTGGAAGCCTTAACCATGGCTATTCTTAAAGGGAAAGTCTAGTCCAAAATAAACTTGCATCATTCAGACAGGGCGTGCAATTTTAAACAACTTTCCAATTTACTTTTATCACCAATTTTGCTTTCTTCTCTTGGTATTCTTAGTTGAAAGCTAAACCTAGGAGGTTCATAGACTAATGTCTTAGACCTTGAAGGACGCCTCTAAGCTAAATGCATTTTGACAGTTTTTTACCACTAGAGGGTGTTAGTTCATGTGAGTCATATAGATAACACTGTGCTCACGCAAGTGGAGATACCTATGAGTAAGCACTGATTGGCTAAAATGCAAGTCTGTCAAAAGAACTGAAAATTATTAACCAATCTCACATATTAACTTAGATGTTAAGCTTTATGCAAAATTTCAGGTGAGCGGTTTAGTCATATTCTTCCCTCTATAGTGCAATATTACCAGGTTGAATTTACTCCTAGAAGACCGGGATCTGATAGGACTTTGATGCCAGATGTAGTGTTCTTTCAACAATGGCCTTAGTTAACAAAAAAGACCAGATGTTTAGGAATCTAACTCTTGATGGCTGTTTTACTTGTGATAATCAGAGCTTGGCTTCATCAGAAACCCCTAGTTTGGTCTTGTGGTTTAGATATATTCTCATAAATAGGGAAGGAGGAAGAATTATCCCTTTTTTCAGAAAACAGCAGCAGCTTTATGCTCTTATATGTTGACCATGGTGAGGAGCTGGGGAAAAGATGGCAGATGAGTAGTTGATGAAGTTTATGATTATTGTAACGAACAAGAATTTTTGATGGACAAATCACTCCTTTATTGGTGTTGTGTTTTATATTTGTTTTATTCTTTTCTCTCTCTCCTCCCTGCCCCCCTTTTTTTACAAGGTTAAAAAAATGATCAACTTATTAAAAAAAGAGTGAAGATTAGTTAAATCCTGGGCTATACTATATTTATAAATGAGGAATAGATATTCAAATTCACATGTTTCATTATATTATTTGCCATATAACTTTATAGAGCAGTATGCAATATCTGTGCAAAAACAACAAAATAAAAATATATAAAACTTTAACAAATATAATAAAATCTAAAACCAGATGCAGTACTATATGTTTACTATTCTTGGTTAACATATAAAATACTTGTTCAGATAAACTTTAGGTTCAGAGGGCTATAGATAATGCATTACAAGGGCAAATTGTACATAAGGATAGAATGCTTTGATTTATTATTGTGTTAGCGTAAACCAAATGCATCTTAGTGGAGAGTCAGTTTGCATTAATGGAACAATAATATTTGCTAATATTTATAGCGAAAAAATCCCAGAGAAAAAGGATTACTAACAATGCTTAGACTCAATGCACAGAAGAATCATGTTGTGTAAATCGTATGCTCTTAAAACATATGTGATACGAGAAATATGTCATTAAGTGTCTTACACATCATAGCCCAAGATGTCAATCAAAATTCAAAAGCCTCTACTTTCTGTCTATGTACTTTCTTTCTCAGACACGCACTATTAAGCCCTCTCGCTCACTATTTACTATATCATTTGACTGACTTCTCAAATATTTATTGGTTTTCCTATCTCTCCTGCTACTTTAAGATTACCTTTAGAAGATTTGGGATAAAAATCAGGAAGACAGTCCTTTTCTTCTGATAAAAGTTGAAGTATTGTGAAAGTCCTTATGAAATATATAACAGCACACAGATAAATATTCACCTACTTTATTTAAGGTCAGTAGAGGCTTATAAAGCACTATAACTATCTTGGATTAAGTTATAGAAATAATATGACCCATATAGAAATCCCTATCAAAAAAAGAGAACCATGATTTTTTTAAATTTTATTTACAACTACATATTGTATAAGCAATTTAAATAATATGTATACATGTTAATATATATATATATATATATATATATATATATATATATATATATATATATATACTTTTTTGCCCAAATGGTTTCTAAACATGTAGGGCTAGATTACAAGTGGATCGCAAAATATCGCTTTCGTGAAAGCAATATTTGTGCCCCACTGAGTAATACCAGCACATGCAAATGTGAGTTGGTATTACAAGTTGAGCGCAATGCGAACGTTAGCTAGCATTAACATTGCTCGGAAGCATTGTGCGCATTCTCATGCCCTAGACCACTATGAAAGGCACTTTTCAGTGCTGTTTTGTTTCTAACACCCCGAACCTGCCAACTTTAAAACCTCATAACTGCTTATTGCAGTTATTTTATTAAAAATAAATTTGCTACTACCTTTATTTTTTAATAATGTATGTTACACTTGATTTGGGGGCATTTGGTGGACATTTATAAAATTCACCAGTGATCTGATCTCTGGTTAATTTTATAAGTGTTAATTGCTACCACGAGCTTGCGGTAGCAATAACCAGCCACTTGTAATGGCGGGTTATTTATCATGCGCCTGCATATGGGCAAATTTGCCCATTTGAGGGTGTGCAATAAATTAGTGCTCCACATGTAATCTAGTTAGTAATGTTGAAGGAATAAAAAAGACTTGATTACATGATATCATTATATCATTATTCAAACTATTTCTAAGTTTTAAGCTAGAACAAGGACCATTCATTACATAAAATACAAACATTATACAGTAACTGGGGATCTACATTGAATGGACATAAAAGTATAATAAGAACAAGCTCTAATATGTTAGAGAATTTTATTTATTGCACTATTGCAATAAATATATATATGGGCTCAATGATCTAATTTTCTCCTCCATGGAGAGATTGTCTAACAAGTCTCATCAGTACTGATTTTTAAAAAGCCCACTGATAGGGCGAAATGCGTTGAAAGTATGAGCAGTTTCCAGCTGTTTCTGTTGTCACTGTAATTGTTTAACCTGGATTACTGAATTGTGTTCCATAATCTGCTATATTCTTTTCATTGTGTGCCTAAGCATTGAAGAGCAGGAAAAGAGAAACCTTGGGAATTATAACTAAATGTCCATCTAATTAACATTTGGACGTTACCGCTACAACATTATTACGTCTATGAGAGGCATAATATAGACAAATACAACTTTAAGCAGAGTTCCCCTATGTGAATTAAGAAATAGTCACGTGACCAAGTGGCGCAAACAAAGGTAGAATGCAGAGAAGAAGCTGATGTCACAGGTACCAAGCTCTGGTTTGTAACAGCTGAAGTGTCCTCAGAGATTAAGGTACTGTGTTTACATCTGTTTAAATCACACTTATGGAGCATATAGAAGGTAGTTTTATAAGGACTAACAAACAGTCTGAGTTAGTTCTGCTGATCATGGCTTAGTCCGTATGGAATAAGAACGACAAAGTAGTTTGCCCTGTTCCATTTGTAGTGTGCACGCGGACTGCCCCAAAACTTTATCAAATTATAAGGTAGTATTAATAGTGTATATTATGTACTGTTATTTTATATTGTGTTGTTTTTAGGCATTGGGATATGTTCTAATTTGTTGTGATTATTTGGTTGCATTTGATGATAATTGTATCATTTGTAACAGTCTAACACTTGGAGACGACCTAGTGTGAGAAAGTAACATTTTACTAACATGTATGTTTTAAACTTTTAAATCTATTAAATGTATTATTTTGTTATCTTTAGCATCTAAGCGCCCTCATTTTATCTTTTGTTTGCTGTTACTCTTTTTAATCCAATAGAGAAGGTGTTGGATTTGTGACTGGCTTGATACCTTTAGCCTAGCGCATAACCCATTTTCTCTTTTTATATTGATTTTTTTCAGTATAGGTGTTTGTTTTAATAGGCAAAACAGCTATTTTAAATGAGAAAATAAAGGTAAAGGTATTTGTAAACTTTTTGATACACAAGAATCAGTAAAATGGATTGTTGGAAACACATTAATGTGGATAAAATTGGCAGTGCAATGCACCTTTACACATATGGCTTATGTTTAACTTAACTAGACATCTGAACACAAGCAAACACCTTCTTTCTTGACATCTTTAGAATTAATATATATATATATATATATATATATATATATATATATACAGATTCAAAACCCCTATGAGCAGGTGCTCGAACTACAAGCCAGGTTTACTAACAGTTACTGATACAATTACCAGCAGGGCGTGGGACTGCCGAACACTGTGCTCCTCTAATGGCAAAATTCCCCCATGATAAGGGTAAAAACTTACTTCCAGCCTCTTTCAGCTCAATACCTCACGTTGTCCCAACGGCCGCCACCGCAGCCGTGTGCGACTCAAGGTTGCTTCACCAGCCGGAATGCTACCTCCTTAGCTTCTTGGGGGATTGCTGTACTGTGCTTCTCGTCGGCTCACCACTGCCTGTTAGATCCTCAGCACCTGTGCAGGGCTTGTTTCTCACTCCTGCACCAGATAGTTAGTGCCGCCTCTGTGTTCACCTCCTCCAATCACAGGTGATATAATGAACAGTGCATCTCAGTGATATTGGACCCAAAAAGGTGCTCAGCTCAAAAGGGAAAATTCTTTTGTAGAAAGTTAAAGTTAAGCCAGCACTGCAACTTCTTGATAAAAAGTCCAATTTTATTTAAATTTCCATAAAAAGAGAACAAAAATAAAGTGCAAAAAGCTCTTAAGGTGATAGCTTGTCTAACATGTTTCGGCCGTAGCCTTAATCATAGACATATGTCTATGATTAAGGCTATGGCTGAAACATGTTAGACAAGCTATCACCTTAAGACCTTTTTGCACTTTTTGTTCTCTTTTTATGGAAATTTAAATAAAATTGGACTTTTTATCAAGAAGATGCAGTGCTGGCTTAACTTTATATATATATGTAAATATTTGCAGGCTTGTGAGGATCCTACACAAAACCAATCAAAAGCACAGTAGAGGTTCCTGAAATTAAAGTTTGGGTATGATAACTCACCCTGAGTGAATGAAATCACCAGTGTTCCAGGGGCAAAGTCAGAGCAGGTGAAGTTCTGAGTGTTCAGTGGTCAGAGCTTGGTGATTTAGGGTGTGGATAGGAAGTCTGGTGGTATGGCTAGTCAGAAAGAGGCAAAGACACTTTTAACTTTTCTCCTCAGTACAAGGTACTTTTGCAATATCTCTGTTTAATGCTATGCCTCTTTAAAAGGCTATTATTGTTTAGTTGTATATAAATATATTGTTTCAGTTTCAATTAATGATTCATATAATTATAGTCAGTTGTAAGTCTAGCTCTGTACAAATAAATAATAAATACGTAACAATACTGTCCAAAACATGGTCTGTGCAGCATCTTATTCCTATTAAGAAATGCCAGATACAGAACACAAGATTACTGTGACATAATGTGATGTTTCTTTTACATGGAATTTATGATAATTAATCCTATTTATCTCACACAAATAATACTTGAAGACAGGTGATAATGTTTATCTGAGTTCTATACTATCCCTGATTTAATTGTGATTACTAATTACCAGTTAACTTCAAATTAAGTCACAACAAGTTATATCCTGTATTTTTTTTACAACAAGCTTGTAGAATTCATATTTGTTTGTTTGAGATTTTTAATAGCTTGGAAGTTATTTAAAATTCAGAAACAGAGGCCTAAAACATGTTTGTTCAGGGTTATTGACAGGACCTTCTCTCCTACGATTGGTTGCACAAGAGAATGGGCAGCATTACACACGTGACTGTGTCTTTATGAAACATCCATGAACTGACGTACAGTGTCTGCTGCCCATTGACTAAAAAGGTGGACAGACAGGTTCCTAAGTCGAAAACCTTGTCTACATCCAGCTTAGTACATTGGGCCTTAAATCTCTAATGACATTTTAGGTGTTAAAACAAAATCAGATGTATGTCTATAACTTTCACTTTTATTTAAAGGACCACTCAATGCAGTCAAATTGCATAATTAACAAGTGCAAAATAAAAAGGCAATGCAATAACACTTAGTAGAAGATATTTTTTCTGACAAATGTATTTTGTTTACCATTTTCCACCCCCTGTATCATGTGATACCCATCAGCCAATCACAAACTAGTATATGTATACCCTGTGAGCTTGTAGGATATTGTTCCCCAGAAAGTGGGAACATAAAAAGACTGAGCAACATTTTCCAATGGAAGTAAATTGGAAAGTGTCTTAAAACTGCATGTTCTTTCTGAATCATACAAGTTTGTTTTGACTTGAGTGTCCCTTTAAATAATGTCTGCATGTTATGAGGAAGGTTAGAGATACATAATAACCCTCTTGTGGGGGGGAGACATGTTGTAACAGCCTGGAAGAAGGGGGGTGGGGGGATGAGTTTTATAGGTTGGGGAGTTAAATTTCTTAATATATGTTGGTAAACGCCCAAAATGGCAGAATGTAGAAGTGCCTGGCCTAGGCCATTGCTGTACAGTTTTTGTATCACAATGTTTACATGACAGAAGTTACTGATTTGTGTCAAAGAGACTTTATTTTGTACATGTAAATTAGTAGAACTCTGTATTACTGCTTAAAATCAATAAAAATTATTTCAAATAAATAATGTCTGCATAGTAATGAAATAAGCTAGATATAGAAAGAGAATATTAATCTGCTATGTCAGGGGTGTCCAAACTTTGCTCTCCAGAGGTTTTGGAACTACATTTCCGATGATGCTCAGCCAGCATTTTATCTAGCTGAGCATCATGGGAAATGTAGTTCCAAAACCTCTGGAGAGCAAAGTTTGGACACCCCTGTGCTATGTGATTTTGATAAATAGAAGCGTCCCAGATTTTCTTCACCAAACATTAAAAAATAATCAATGACTATACATTAGTAAAATACCACAATTCATCTGCAACCAATATCACATAAGCCCTATACAAAAGGTAATAATGCACAGTTTCAGGGTAAAAACCACTATAAACAACCTTTAATATCATTACATTAACTTTCTATATGAAATCTTTCTAATTTACCATCTCTTATTTATGATTTTTTTTTTTTCAAATACACACAATCAGTAGAACAATATTTATACATAAAATATTACATACATAATTACTTGATAGAAATAAATCCTTGCATGAAGCATGATTGGAAGGCTTGAGACCTGAAATAATGTGTGGATACTAAATTATCTCTGGGACCCATAGCACACTAGCTGTATATTTTCATTAAAATGAACATTATTACCTTTGATGAAAAAAAGGTAATATTGTATTCACAAATTCTATAATCCAAATTTTATTAGGTTGACCAGCTATACAAATGGATTCCTTGACATATGACTGTAGCTATATATATTGGTATATACTACAATAATCCATGTGGGTCTCTACAGTCTTAGATGTAACTGAATGCTCCAACTCTGTAATTTCTTTTTGGTGTGAATCATTTCTAGCAATAAATATTTAATACAAATTTTTCCACTGTAAAATGCACTTAGTGTAATAGCGATTTTATACAAGCACATGTTGAAAATATAAAAAAATATGTTTTTAGAGTTTGTATATTTTTGTATATTAAATCTTCATTGATAAAAGGATGATTGGCTTTATAGGGTGTAATAATCCTGCATCAATCAAATGATTTGAAAATAGTGTGAGATAATATTCATTGTTGAAATTATTTAAATTTTGCCGCATGTAGTTTGTACATTTTAAAAAATATTTCGACTTTGTGACTCTTTGCTCCCCAATTGCTGTTGGGGTAGGTGTCCAGTAAAGATACAGTCCTTAAGGCCCCATAGTTCATGGACATCGAATTGTTCAGATGCTTGTGTTCTGTATATGTCAGTGGTTATGTGAGCACAATAAAACCCATGTATATTAGCCATACAACCTGAAGGGGTATATTTCTAGATCCGTGTTTCTCAATTCTAGTTCTCAAGAGACCCTAAGAAGCACAATTGAAAGAATTTCCCTACCTTCACACATATGAAACTATCAAGCTAAGAGGCTAAATTACTATTGTTGTGTTAACTGTTGTGCAGGGGGGTGAAAAGGGGTAGTTTGCGGCAGTTTGCGCACATCGGAAGTAGGTCACGTATTAAGAATTTAAAGTAAACACGTTTGCTTGAATGCAATTGAATTTAACATGCTTCAGGTAATCGCTCGTGCGAAAACTTTGTACTATCAACTTGTGATACGCACGCTACATGGTGAGCGCAAAATACTCCATCTAGCATAGCTAACGTACGAGCGGGAGCGCAAAGTACCGCTGTACTTGTAATCTAGCACTAAATACTGGAATGGAGAATAGTTTTATAGACTAAATAATCATTGATTCTACCATTTTCCCTACTTCCACTGTAGTAAAACATTAAAATATCAAGGTCACTCAAAATATAAGACAATGTCAAAATTGTAATTATAATAAACAAGCTTGATCAAAACTTGACAAGTAAATCCAATACAAAAATACTATAATATATAGGCTAAAGCAATTTTAAACAAATAAGTGTTTTTGGCAGCATAAATAAATTATATCTCCAAAAGTGCCAAAGTAGAAGTAATATATTAAAGGACTACTCAATGCAATAGAATTGCATAATTAACAGGTGCATAAGAAAAAGACAAGGCAATAATACCTACTCTGTATATTTTAATAAGCATTATTTTTTTTGGCAAATGTATTTATTTTCCTCTTTTTCAGCCCCTTGTATCATGTGGCAGATATCAGCCAATCACAGACCCTGTGAGCTTGTGCACATGCAGTAGGATCTTGCTCCCCAGAAACTGTGAATATAAAAAAAACTGTGCAAAATTTGATAAGTGAAGTAAATTGGAAAGTGTCTTAAAACTGCATGTTCTATCTGAATCATAAAAGTTTAGGTTTGTTTTCCAATTTTTAAGCTCCATTGATGTCTAAGGGGAATACGTTAACGCAGTCATGATATTCCAAGTTCATGAGCAAAAAGCTAACTTCTGGCGGAGTTAATGCGCAAACTGGAATGATAAATAGCGCTCAACTCATAATCTAGCCTCTAATGTGTGTAGCATGTTAGAAAGAGAAAGTTGAATAGACCTTATAAATAGTTTTGATAGCTACAAAAGCACCATCAATTGTTGAATAGAGAGAAATATTGTTTGGAAATATAATTCAGTGTTATTAATTATACAGAAACATTAGCCATGCATTAATTAACCCCTTAAGGACCAAGCTTCAGATGCGTGTCGTTCGGTTAAGGACCAAAGCAATTTTTGCATTTTTTCTATGTGTGTGTTCAACCGAAATTTCCATCTTTCTCATTTATTGCACCAACACATATTATATACCGTTTTTTAAAGGACAAAAAGGGCTTTAATTTGATGTGACATATACATATATAAGTTCTTATTTATTTTAAACAAAATACCAAAAAAAAAACAATTTTCACAGTTTTGGTGATAATAATGTGTACATAGTGCAGCTAAAGAAAAGTAATTCAAAATAAACTTAAGGACTGGGTAAAGGGGGCGTATCTGATGTCCCAGCAACATTGTGACCATTGTGATTTGGCTGTCACAGTGATCACATGGGCTGGGACATCGTGATTTGCTGTTGCTAGTCTGCCTCAGATGCTGAGGCAGCTAGCAAGAGCATTAACCCAGCAATCACTGCTACCACAGGGATCTTGGGCTAATCTTAGCGCATGAAAGAATTATTCCTTCATGGGTCCTTAAGGCACGGACAACCATGACGGAATAATTCCGTCATTAGTTCTTAAGGGGTTAAACATCTAAGGATGTTTAAGCATCGGTCATAAGATTGCTGCTCCTTAACCTGTCCACCATCTTTTAGGTGGCGGAATGCAATCATCCTAAACAGATTTGATCAGGATGATTGACACCCCCTGCTAGCAGCCGATTGGACGCGATTGTGCAGGGGGCAGCATTGCACATGTATTTCACTAGAAATGCTTGTGCAATGTTAAATGCTGACAGTGTATGCTGTCGGGTAGACATGGTTTGCTTAAGCGAATCATGTCCGTCCGACATTTGTTAAATCTACCCCTTTATCTTTTAGAACTATTAAGACTGATTTCGATAGAACAACACATTACTAAAACTAGAAATTTAACATTAACGTTTAATTCAAAATCAGAGTCCTAAGTGCTGCAATAATTGGCATCGGCAGAACGTTCCCCAGTATGTGTGGGGGACAAAAACTAAATGCCCCCAAAAATATTATACTGGTGGTAAAATTTGTTAAATGATAGAGCTTCTTTTTTATAAAAGCTACTTAAGAGGGTACTTATATTTGCATATAAACATCAAAATTGCAGAGGTGGGGAATTTGCCCTCTTGTTCCCCACACCTCTGTCTAGGTGTTTAAGGCTTTAACAGCCTCTGCTTATAACCATCTCTCTGGTTGACCTGTTCTTCTTGGAAATATTTATTTTATTAAATTATAATTGTTGAATAACTGTTTTTTTAACAGTCTTTGTATATTTCCAGTCAGCTGACACCTCATTGCCTTATTTATTCCCTTGACTAGGTTGATATTTGTGCCCTAGAGTTTTAGATCTTTGTTGATGGGTAAATTACATATTGTAGACACTTTTCTACCAAACTCAGAATTCTAGACATTTTGGAGTAGAAGAATCTTTTTTCTTACATCCAAATCTCTAATCAAAATAGATGATAAAAAAAAGCAGCACTTGTCAATCAGGATGGGTCTGAGATATTTGGCATACTCAGCTTCTGAGGTTGTGGAAAGGTTAATCTCTAATTAAAATTTGTGTTTTTTGAAGAATTGATGTCAAAATTGGTGTTGGTGGAAGATCACATTCTTATCTGAAGAGTAATATGATAAACATGCCTTTAAATCCTGTATTATTTGTTGCTTTGAAATAGGGAATTTAAAATGTAGTACAATTTGTTTTTATTTTTTATTTGTCTTTTGAAAAATAGATGTTCCTCTGCTTGTGGGGCATTTTACTGTCCATCAACATTGTTGTGAGCGTTGTCCTTATCAGTCAGTAAACAATTAAATATGATCTAGTTGTGTGTAAACACACATTTGTGGCTAGATTAAAAATCGAAATAAACAGCTTTAATTTAAACTTTTACATGCAAGAAGAGTCTTTATCATGTTTTAACAGTGTTCTTGAATAATAAAAATTATGGATGGTTATTGACTCTTTAATTTATAAAGCGTATACTTTGGGCCAGATTAAGAGTGGAGCGCAAACATCAGTGCACAAGTGATATCAGGTTTTTGCGAAAGTTTGCGCACAGGTTAAATTGCTCTCATATTACGAGTTGAAAGTAAACACGATCGCTTGACTGCAATCGTGATTTACACTAGAATGATTGCCACAACTTCAGAGCTGTCAACTGTTTTGCGGGGGGAAAAAGTTGCACAAAACACATCAAAAATACATTACAAAGTACAGTTACACTCATAATAACACTATATAATACAAATTATTAAAAAAATATATATATACACAAAAGTAATAAGTGCTCAAACATATGAGGTCACTATGAGGCAGGCAAAGGACTTTAACATTGAGATACATACATATACATGTCTAAAGATGGATATGTATGTATATACAATATATATATATATATTTATATTTATACTGTGTGTATATATATATATATATATATATATATATATATATATGTATATATATACATATATACATATATATATATATACACAGATGTGTTTATGTATTGATATCTGTATATATGAATATACAGACATTTATACACACATGTAGATATATATATATACTATATATATATATATTTTGTTTAATATTTATTTATACATGCCATCAGTGTAACAAATATAAAACAACAGAAAAAAGAGAAATACAGACCTCACAGGGCCACCTTTTCAGTAGATATCTAAACAACACACAAATCTCTGAAAAGGTCTACATAGACCGTATCATCTACCATAGAAATGACTCTTTTTCACTTTCTTTAGTTTTAATACATCAAACATAAATATTGCAAAATCTGCTTTTACACTTCTGGCATATTTTTTTTTCCCTACAGAAAAGGATAAGTACAAAAAAGGAGAAAAAGAGAAGGAGAAAAAAAAAAAAAAGAAAACACCTACTCCCCTACCTCTCTCCTCCGCCTCCCAGCTGAGTCAGTTCTGGGGTTTAGTGTTATGAATCTCTATAGCTCCTAATCCATTCCGCCGGGAAATCACCCAGAAGGACCAAATCAGAAAAACTATCTGAACTAAAAAATGGATATAAGATCCCTTTCTGAGCTCCTTCTGGATATGTCTTAATAATCGGTAACCATCTTACTAAAAACTTCTTAACTTCTCTTTCCCTAGCTTCTCTCAGGTGGAAAGATTCAAAAATTATATGCATTTGAATTTCTTTCAGGAATACTGAGAAGCCCGGCATTTTTTTGGCTTTCCAGTTCATAAGTATAAGATATCTGACAAGGAGAGTGATTAAATTTACACTTTTCCTATATGGGGAAGGCACCCCGGTAGATTGATCAAAAAATAAAATAGTGTCAGAATCAAAACAAATATTAGTTCCAAACAAAGTGTTAAACCAAAACGCTACCTTTTTACAAAACTGATATACTCTAGGACAATATACAAACATATGTAAGCTGTCAGCATTTATGTGGCAACATCGTGGACAGGGGAAGCTTTGCTTAGGGTATATTTTGGCCAATCTCTGTGGTGTTTAATAGGCATTATGGATTATCTTCATATGACTCTCTTTCCAACTTATTGGTATTTGAAGTTTATTAATTAAATTAAAACTAGTTCTTATTTTATCTTGGTCAATTCTTGGAATTGCTACCCTCCATTTTGCGCTAAGATTTTCCAACCAGGAATCACTTTGTTTAGACAGCATAATACTGTATAATAGTGAGATGGAAGGGGATTTGATTTTAGAAATAGTAATACAAGCTCTTAACTCAGACCATACAGCTGCCTCAATGCCGTTCCATTTCTTAGATTTTATAAAATGAAGGATTTGAAAATAGGAGAAAAAGTTATTACTTGGTAGATTAAATTGGCTTCTCAAATGATCAAATTCTTCTATTTGTCCATCGGCTGTAAACAATTGGTGGACTGCTTTAAGCCCCTTATTGGACCAACTTCTAAATGTTTTTTGATTAATCCCAGGCGAAAATTCAGGATTACCCAGTATCGGTAAATATTCAGAAAAGGAGTACTCTATGCCAATTACTGAACAAAGAATTTGCCAAGCAGCAATTATATTTTTAATAGAAATTAAGCTCTTAATATTGTTGGGTAGTTCTTTTATAGATATATGTAGTAATGTTTTGAGAGAAAATGGATATGTCATAAAACTTTCAATTTCTTTAGATGAGAAGCAATTTGTTTCTGCCAGCCAATCTATTGCAATTTTTCCTAGGGCAGCACTGTTATAAAACTTAATGTTAGGTAGAGCTAGACCAGTTGCTTCACGAGAATACATTAGTTTTTCCAAAGCAATTTGTGGCTTTTTCTTATCTTTCCAGATAAACTGAGAGAATTTTGTATTTAATTTCCGTAAATCCGTTTTAGTAAAAAATAAAGGTAGATTCTGTAACGGGAAAAGCAAACGAGGAAAAATGATTGTCTTAATAAGATTAACCTTGGCTGATAGTGATAGAGGTAGAGCCGCCCACAACTTCAAATCAGATTCAATTTTCTGTAACAAAGGCTTAAAATTAAGATCATACCATTTATCTGGGTTTCTGTGCAAGAAAATCCCTAGATATCTTAGTATCTTCACTTCTTTAAATGTAATATTAGTTCTCCTGATATTATGTTTGGAAATCCACATCACTTCACTTTTCTGAAAATTCACCTTATAACCGGAGAAAGAGCCAAAAAAACTTAAAGAGTCCAAAATTATAGGAATAGAATTGGATGTATTATAGAGAAAAATTAACAGATCATCGGCATATAATAGGGTTTTCAGAGAGATTTTACCAAAATTAACCCCTTCCATCACTTGCCTTAACCAGATCGCAAGAGGTTCTAGTGCCAAATTAAAAAGTAGGGGCGAGAGGGGACATCCTTGTCTGGTGCCTTTTTGCAATCTTATACCAGAAGTAAGAGTGTCATTAATCAAAAGATAAGAGATAGGAGAATGATATAAATTACGCACAAATTGGAGGAATTGGTTTTTAAAACCAAATCTCTCCAGCGTCTGAAATAGATAGTCCCATTCTATGGAGTCGAATGCTTTAACAGCATCCAATGTTAAGAGCGCAATATCATGTCTAAATTGTTTGCTAACATCTTGGTTTAAATTCCAAATATAGTCTATAAGGGTGATAATTTTTTGAATATTTTTCGATGAGTTTCTAGCAACCAAGAATCCTGTTTGATCTTGATGTATAATTTTATCAAGACATTTCATTAGTCTAGTAGCTAAGATAGAGGTTAAAATCTTATAATCTATATTTAGTACCGAGATCGGTCTATAAGAGGCCATATCTTCAGGGTCTTTATCTTTTTTTGGCATAAGAGAAATATTAGCGGATGCGAAATAGTCT
Source organism: Bombina bombina (assembly GCF_027579735.1). NCBI lineage: Eukaryota > Metazoa > Chordata > Amphibia > Anura > Bombinatoridae > Bombina > Bombina bombina. The sequence continues at coordinate 327,656,435 of NC_069505.1, read as the reverse complement.
GAAAGTATATATATATATAAAGATATATATATATATATACTGTATATATATATATATATATATATATATATATATATATATATATATATATATATATATATATATATATATGTGGATGGAAAAGAGAAAATCAAAAAGGGCGCACAGCTAGGCACTAGAATAAAAATTGACTATTAGTAAAGTAGGTATGTAGTTTTCAGACCTATGTGGTTATAGTAACAGGATAATAAAAATAATAATACTAATAATGTCCTTGGATTGTTATTGTATTCTAAAGAGTTCAGTAATGTGCTTTAGAATATTCGACACTTCTTTGTCTGAGGTGAGTGGATTTGTGCTTACCAGAGGTAACCTCAATCATATGAGGTAAGTTGTAGACTTGTCTGGGTTAGAGATGTTTCTTTGGCTCTTGTCCAGTCGATTTTGATTTGTTCTTTGCTGTCGGAATCTTTCCTTTGTTGAAACCCTTTGGGATCTTTGTTTCCAGGTGGCTCCTGGCAGCAGTATGTTGTTTTGAATGAAAAATCTTGGACTCTCTTGTATCGTTTGTTGAAAGGCAATGGAAAATCCTGGACTCTCTTTTTCCTCTTGGTGATGAGAATCTGGGTTGTCAGCAGCTCACAATGCAGCCAGGCAGCTCAGCAAATCAACAATATCCTCTTTTCTGGGTAGATCTCAGACTTGCACTGCTCTCCCCCTTTATTTCTGCTTCTTTCCGTCCCTTTTTTTTTTTTTAGCCCACAGACAGTGAAAGGGAGCTCAGTGTTAGTGGGTGAGTAAGTGAATCAACTAGCAGAGAGCACAGTAAGTTGAAGTCACTTGAGATCTACCCAGAAAAGAGGATATTGTTGATTTGCTGAGCTGCCTGGCTGCATTGTGAGCTGCTGACAACCCAGATTCTCATCACCAAGAGGAAAAAGAGAGTCCAGGATTTTCCATTGCCTTTCAACAAACGATACAAGAGAGTCCAAGATTTTTCATTCAAAACAACATACTGCTGCCAGGAGCCACCTGGAAACAAAGATCCCAAAGGGTTTCAACAAAGGAAAGATTCCGACAGCAAAGAACAAAGCAAAATCGACTGGACAAGAGCCAAAGAAACATCTCTAACCCAGACAAGTCTACAACTTACCTCATATGATTGAGGTTACCTCTGGTAAGCACAAATCCACTCACCTCAGACAAAGAAGTGTCGAATATTCTAAAGCACATTACTGAACTCTTTAGAATACAATAACAATCCAAGGACATTATTAGTATTATTATTTTTATTATCCTGTTACTATAACCACATAGGTCTGAAAACTACATACCTACTTTACTAATAGTCAATTTTTATTCTAGTGCCTAGCTGTGCGCCCTTTTTGATTTTCTCTTTTCCATCCACATTCCTAACAGTGACACGGGTACACTGTATCAGAGGCAGCACGCACATATATCACTATTACTACTATTGTTGCAAAAATAGCCATTATTCACCAAATGTTAGAGTTTTTAGCGCAGGTGCCCCTCCTTTTTTCTAACATATATATATATATATATATATATATATATATATATATATATATATATATATATATATATATATATATATATATATATATATATATATATATATATATGCATTGAGGACATTTGCAGTTAAGTAGATGAAAACATTAAAATTCATATTTATGCAATATTCATTTTTAATAAAGTGTTATACTGTTTATTTACTGTAAATATTTCCCATCCTATGTTCTGCACATAGGGAAATATGTTCTAAGTATTGTTAAATAGATATTCCTGTATATCTGTATATAGCTATACATATATATATATATATATATATATATATATATATATATATATATATATATATATATATATATATATATATACAGATGTGTTTATGTATTGATATGTGTATATATGAATATACAGACATTTATACACATATAGATATATATACTATATATATATATATATACTGTATATATATATATATATATATATATATATATATATATATATATATATATATATATATATATATATGTGTGTGTGCATTGAGGCCATTTGCAGTTAAGTAGATGAAAACATTAAAATTCATATTTATGCAATATTCATTTTTAATAAAGTGTTATACTGTTTATTTACTGTAAATATTTCCCATCCTATGCTCTGCACATAGGGAAATATGTTCTAAGTATTTTTAAATAGATATTCTTGTATATCTGTATATATCTATACCTATGTACAATCGTAGAGAAAGTCCAGCACTCACTTACAAGCTCTCAGCTAAGTTTCAAAGCAAAAATAAAAGGGTTAGTTACCGCATCTGGCCAAATAGAACAAGTCCAGGTACCACATCAAGGTCCCTTCCAAAATCTGGGTACCTAAACCAGCCAAACAATGCAAGCTTTCAACCAAACAAACTGAGAACAAGTGAAGCACGCACCGGCTTATGTAATCACCCTAGACATATACAAAATACAGAAGGGGACTGCACTCTGAGACTGGACTAGTACACAGTACCCCATGACCCTGCGACATGCTCAGCCCTAGGTGTGCAATGGCACTCACAGGAAGCTGTGCTGTCCCCAGAGTCACAGGTAGTTAACGTCAGACAGGTCTGGGTGCAAGGCCCATAGGGAAAATTACAAAACAAATTAATACAACACACAAAGAAATTCCAGCACTCACTTACAAGCTCTCAGCTAAGATTAAAAGCAAAAATGGAAGGGTTAGTTACCGCATCTGGCCAACTGGGACAAGCCCAGGTACCACGTTAAGCTCCCTTCCAAAACCTGTGTCCCTAAACCAGCCAAACTAACCCTTCCCTTTTTGCTTTTAATCTTAGCTGAGAGCATGTTAGTGAGTGCTGGACTTTCTCTGTGAGTGCCACTGAGCACCCAGGGCTGAGCATGTTGGAGGGTCATGGGAAAGGTACCCAGTCCATTCTGTGAGTGCAGTCCCCTTCTGTGTTATGTATATACAGTATCTCACAAAAGTGAGTACACCCCTAACATTTTTGTAACTATGTGAGTGTACAGACTGTATAACAGTGTAAATTTGCTGTCCCTTCAAAATAACTCAACACACAGCCATTAATGTCTAAACCATTGGCAACAAATGTGAGTACACCCCTAAGTGGAAATGTCCAAATTGGTCGCAATGTGTCAATATTTTGTGTGGCCACCATTTATTTTCAAGCACTGCCTTAATCCTCTTGGGCATGGAGTTCACCAGAGCTTCACAGGTTTCCACTAGAGTCCTCTTCGACTCCTCCATGATGACATCACAGAGCTGGTGGATGTTAGAGACCTTGTGCTCCCCCACATTCTGTTAGAGGATGCCCCACAGATGCTCAATAGGGTTTAGGTCTGGAGACATGCTTGGCCAGCCCATCACCTTTACCCTCAGCTTCTTTAGCAAGGCAGTGGTCATCTTGGAGGTATGTTTGGGGTGGTTATCATGTTGGAATACTGCCCTGCGGCGCAATTTCCAAAGGGAGGGGATCATGCTCTGCTTCAGTATGTCACAGTACATGTTGGCATTCATGGTTCCCTCAATGAACTGTAGCTCCCCAGTGAAGGCAGCTCTCATGCAGGCCCAGACCATGACACTCCCACCACCATGCTTGACTGTAGGCAAGACACACTTGTCTTTGTACTCCTAATCTGGTTGCCGCCACACATGCTTGCCACCATCTGAACCAAATAAGTTTATCTTGGTCTCATTGGACCACATGACATGGTTTCAGTAATACTGAAGTCTGCTTGACTTCAGCAAACTGTTTGCGGGCTTTCTTGTGCATCATCTTTAGAAGAGGTTTTCTTCTGGGACAACAGCCATGCAGACCAATTTGATGCAGTGTGCGGCGTATGGTCAGAGCACTGACAGGCTGACCCCTCACCCCTTCAATCTCTGCAGCACTGCTGGCAGCACACATACATCTATTTCCCAAAGACAACCTCTGGAAATGATGCTGAGCATGTGCACTCAACTTCTTTGGTCGACAATGGAGAGGCCTGTTCTGAGTGCATCCAGTCCTGTGAAACCGCTGTATGGTCTTGCCCACCGTGCTGCAGCTCAGTTTCAGGGTCTTGGCAAACTTCTTATAGCCTAGGCCATCTTTATGTAGAGCAACAATTCTTTTTTTTCAGATCCTCAGAGTTCTTTGTCATGAGTTGCCATGTTGAACTTCCAGTGTGCAGTATGAGAGAGTGTGAGAGCGATAGCACCAAATTTAACACACCTGCTCACCATTCACACCTGAGACCTTGAAACACTAACATGTCACATGACACCGGGGAGGGAAAATGGCTAATTGGGCCCAATTTGGACATTTCTACTTATGGGTGTACTCACTTTTGTTGCCAATGGTTCAGATATTAATGGCTGTGTGTTGAGTTATTTTGAGTGGGCAGCAAATTTACACTGTTATACAGGTTGTACACTCACTACGTTAAATTGTAGCAAAGTGTAATTTATTCAGTGTTCTCACATGAAAAGATAAAATAAAATATTTACAAAAATGTGAGGGGTGTACTCACTTTTGTGAGATACTGTATATATATATATATTTATATATATATATATATATATATATACATATATAGTACCAAAGTGCCATCAGATATATGTAGACATATGTATTTATGAATAAATATAAAAAAAATCTGAAGAACATTGGAATGTGAAATATTTATATTTTCATGTCAGGTTAGCACACTTGAGAATATGCGATCGGGTTAGCACATATGAGAATATGAGTTTGGGTTAGAGCAAAAGTAAGATGTGTTTTTTCACTTTTTTTCTCCTTTGACTTCTAAGGGGGAATAGTTTATCGCACACACAATATTCAATTTGTGCTAGAAGTAAGCTGTTTTCGGGTGTCGGGTTAGCGTGAGAGTGCAAACTTTTTACTTTTAACTCATAATAGGAGTGGAACCGGACGCACGCAAAATGTTTACTTCTATCACAATTAGCATTCTAGCTTAAGCGCTAAATAGTGCTCCACTCGTAAACTGGCCCTTTGTGTTTTAAAAAAATAATACTGTACAAATCATTTTGCATGCTATTTAATATATATTTACCATAAAAAACATATCTATAAAAATTGATTTTATCTTGTATGTGATTTTTTCTTCTGTTCATTTTGTGGGGGTTTGAATCTGTTATTTTAAAGGATATTGATCTAGATTTATAGACAATTGTAAAGCTGCAGAAGTTTTTTATTGTAAAGGAGAGATCCTGATAAAATTAATTGTGTGTTTCTTGACCTATCTTTTCCAGCATTTTGTTAGTGGGTGTTTCTCCTATAAACACCTATAGTTGTTAAAGGGACTTTAAACTGCTGTGCACAGCTACAAAAAATAGTTACTACTCAATGTATTATTTAATTTCTTCCTGTTTATGCATGACTTTACAAACCAGTTCTCCAGTTTTAAAAGGTTAAATGTGCTAGATATTAAAAACTCTATCTCACAGTACAAGGGGCTGCCATCTTAAAGGTCAGGTATTGTCACAGCCTGTGACAGAAGCTGTGCACACTCACAGATCAGTAATATTGCCCACTTTTTACAATGGTATAATGTGCTTTAGGCTAGTGTGCATGATACATCATGTGAGATTTACATTTTTCCATTGTTTACACAGTTTTATAGTTGGGTTTCCACGACCATTTGAAAGTTAAATTCCACTTGTATGACAAGTGGAAAGTAAATGCGAACGCAGGAGCACAATCAAAATTTACGCTAGAATGATTACCGCAACCTTAGAGCTCTTGTTGACTGTTATGCGAGACAAAAAAGTGGCACAAAATACATCAAAAATATATTACAAAGTTACAGTAATACTATCTAATAAATATTATTTAGAAAAAAAATTGCGTAAAAAAGTTATAAGGGTTTAAAGATATGAGGTCTCAGGTGTTAGAAAAAAGACTGCAAAGGGCTTTAACATAGAGATACTCACATATGCAAGTCTAAATATATATATATATTAGTCGAAGAGGATGCACTCCATATCACAAGTCATTATCCGCCACGGTTTTATATAAACAGTCAATTTCGAACAGCAAAGATAAGCACTCAGTGGAGTTAATATCCATCAAGTAAAAGTAAGCATAATGTTTCGGAACCTAACTGGTCCCTTTTTCAAATGCAATACATCAAAAATAGTTTGACAAAAGAACCAGTTAGGATCAGAAATGTTATGCTTACTTTTACTTGATGTATATTAAACGCTTTGTTTTAAAACAAAAGTCCACTAAGTGATTATCTTTGCTGTTCGATATATATATATATATATGTACAGATGTATTTATATGTGTATGTATGTAATTATGACATATATACACATATAAACACATAAATACAATCAAGTAGATGAAAACATGAAAAATCATATATATGCAATATTCATATTTAATAAAGTGTTTGTGTATTTACTGTAAATATTTCACATTTCAATGTTCTGCACATAGGGAAATATGTTCTAAGTATTTTAAATAGATATTCCTATATATATCTGTACTGTATATATTTATACCCATAACAAATCACGTGTATATGTATATATATATATATATATATATATATATATATATATATATACTGTTATATATATATATATATATATATATATATTTATATATATATCCAAAACACAAACAGTGAAAACACAGGAAATTTTTCAAAATTGTAAATATAATTGATGTTTCGAGGATAGATTCTCCCCTTCTTCATTCTCCCATTCTGAAGAAGGGGAGAATCTATCCCCGAAATGTCAATTATATTTACACTTTTGAAAAATTTCCTGTATCTTCACTGTTTGTGTTTTGGATGTATTACTGGAGTGCAAGCACAGGTGGTTGACCCAGGAGGGCGGATTCAGCAATTGCATGCATTTATATATATATATATATATATATATATATATATATATATATATATATATATATATATATATATATATATATATATATATATATATACAAGTATAAATATATATTTGAACTAAAATTATTCGGCTATATATTTAAATATCTCTTTAAGAATAAATAGAACATACTCTGCTATGTGCAGAACAATGGATTATGAAATATGCAATATAATCTTCTTATGTTGCGCTTTTAAATAACTGTGATCGTGTTTGCGCGACTGGTAGGTGTTAGTTTTATTTCAATTTTTTCAGATCCATTAAAGTCTATGGGGGAATGCAATTTTGCGTTTGCAACTTCTCAAGTTTTATTTGTTACAATTTTGCGAACGCGAGAAAACAACATTTTTACTTTAACTTCATAACACAAGCATGAGTCTCGGTTTTGACTCTCAAACGCGAGCACAAACTACAGCTCCAATTACAGCACTGCAGAAGCTGTTGGCGCTCTACAAATACCTAATAAAAATAATAATAATAATCTGGCCCATAGTGTAGAAGCAACATAGAAAACTAATTATTACAACTTCAACCTTAGGAAACATGCTTGCAAAATAGATTGTGTAAATATGTTAATTTTTGAAATATTTACATATCAATTTTGTTATGGTATAGTGGTCTTATTGGATGGAATGAAAGGTGTGTAGAGGCACTGGCCATGGGCTATCTGGTGTGTTCTAGTGGCATTTCCAGTATTATTCACCTACACCTAGCATGTGATATCACAAAGGACCTTATAATTTATAGCTCTCCGCTCTGGATAAATTAGCTAACAAGCCTTGTCAGTATTTAAACAGCTTTTGTTTTCAAAGCAGCCAAGTCTGTCTCATTTTTGTTTTTAATTTATTTTTCTTTAGTTTTTTTCAAGAGTTTTGTTTACATATGTTAGAGTCAACTGTTTTACAAGAGGTTTTTGTTTTTAATTTAAAGGGACATAAAAGCCACAATTTTTCTGGCATGATTCAGATACAAAAACAGAAAATAAGGCACAAACTCTTTTGAGTAGGTTGTTCAACAATATGGTAGTTATGATACTCCCCTCTAGAATGTGTAGAACCGCAGCCGCCCCACAGTTTCTCCCAAACTGATTCAAAGATTTGCGTACAAATGGCGGCACTGGTTAACAACAGATATAGAGGATGGCTTTGATGCACCTGGTGGCACACAATAGACTTAACCTTTATTAAAAAAAAAAATACTGATGAAAATATCAAAGACAGCTATTGTGTATTCACAATATTTATTAAAATATTACTGAGTAGAAATTTGCTCTGTGATTGTCTACTATTTACAAATGAGAGGGATACATTTAATGGCCACAAATGACAACCTATTATTAGGATGATGAGAGAAAAGCATAGTGTTCTCTTAGGGATTTGAAAATTTGTTTAAAAAAATCCCCATGTTGTTAAGCTATATTGATGACATTTTTTTTTCTATTAATTGGGAAGCTCCAAAGATTTATACATCAGAAATAATTACTGTATTGCAAAAGATCTAAATGCAAAATATATATTAGGGTTCCAAATGACCTACTTACAGCAAAATCAAAAAGCCACTTTTCTCTGCTTATTCTCCTTGATCTGTCTGCAGCCTTTGATACTGTTGACCACCCTTTTTTGCTCCAACCCTCCAATCCTTCGGCATTTGTGACACAGCCCTCTTGTGGTTCTCTTCCTACCTGTCTAACCAAACCTTTAGTGTAGCTTTCTCTGGGACTACCACTTTCTATCATTGGTCCCCTTCTCTTCTCAATCTACACATCATCATTAGGTTCCTTAATAAAGTCCCATGGGTTTCAATATTTTGTATGCCAACGACACCCAAATCTACCTCTCTGCACTAGACCTATTTCCTTCCTTGTCACTAACTGTCTTACTCACATCTCTTCCTGGATGCCCTCTCACTATCTTAAGCTAAATCTCACAAAAACTGAGCTCCTTATTTTCCCTTCTTCTTCTAAAATCTCCACCCCCATCTCTCTATAACTGTCGACAACTCTATCATTACACCTATCCCACATACCCATCTTTCTTTCACTCCTCACATTCAGTCCTAGGCTAAATCCTGCCACTTCCACCTTAAAAACATCTCTAAAATTAGACATTTCTTTACACAAGACACAACTAAGATTTTAATCCACTCTCTCATCCTTTCCCCCCTCAACTACTGCAACTCTGTCCTCTCTGGTCTCCCTAGCAGTCGCCTAGCTCCTTTAAAATCCACAATAATGGCCTCTGCCAGGTTCAACTTCCTTACACATTGCTCTTCATCTGCTGCACCTCTCTGCCCATCTCTTCACTGGCTTCCTCTTCCATCCAGGATTAAACACAAAATTCTGACTCTGAACAAGGCCCTCAACTGCACTGCTCCCTCAGACCTTGTCTCCAGATACTCTCCCTCCCGTCCCTTTTGCTCTGCTCGCGACCTCCTACTCTCCTCTTCTCTTGTTACCTCCTCACATTCCATTTACAGGACTTCTCCAGATTGGCTCCCATCTTGTGGAACTCTCTGCCTCACTCCACAAGACTCTTCCCTAGTTTTGAAAGCTTCAAACGCTCCCTAAAGACTCTACTGTTCAGGGATGCATACAACCTACACTAACCTTTCTTTATACCAGTTCCCCTCCTCCATTACAATCCACCATAACCCCCTTAGCATGTAAGCCTAAGAGCCCAATTGTTGGCAGATCACCTTCATAAGAGCTGACTACAACAATGACACTCTTGGCAGGGCCCTCTACCCATTTGATCCCTATAAATGTAACCTTGTATACCACCTATGTTTATAGCGCTGCAGAATCTGTTGGCACTCTACAAATAACTGAGGATAATAATAATAAATCATTTTACAGGCCTGGAGAACACCCCATCAAAGGCTTGTTGAATGTTGTTTATTGTATTATCTTTGCTAAGGCCAATTAGGAACAGATATAAATGAGATCCTGCATAGACCAACTAATCACTGTGTAGAATGTAGGAGTGTCAGGGTTTTGCATTTCACAAAATGCACTCCAGTTTGTATGGGTGAAGTGGAGTTCCAAGATAATTAGACAAAATAAATAATGCAAGTGCAAGGCAAAAATGTTTTTGTTTTAATTGTGCATAATATAACATTTTAATTCTAATTTCCCTTTAAAGGGACGTTAAACCCAATTTTTTCTCTAAGAACCTGCAATTTTAAAAAAAAGTTTCAATTTTATTCTATAATCTAAATTGCTTTGCTCTCTTGGTATTCTTCTTTAAAAGCATACCTAGATAGGCTCAAGAGCAGCAATGCACTACTATGAGCTAGATATTTATTGGAGGCTATACATATATACCTCTTGTCATTAACTCACCTGGTGTGTTCAGCTACCTCCCAGTAGTATATTGCTGTACTTTCAACAAAGTTTACCAATAGAAGAAATAAAAAAAAAAGAAGTAAATTGGAAAATTGTTTAAAATTTTATGTTTTATATGAATCATAAAAGAAAATGTGGGGTTTTGTGTCCCTTTAAATTCCAAATCAAATGTTAAAAATATATGCAAATTCTGGAATTAAAAGACCATTTATAGTAATAAAAATAAATTCTCTAATGTGTAAGAGCATATCATTTTATCACTAGTGACACAGCAAATCTATGTGATCAACCACCACAGAGGGGTTAAACACATAATAAAATGACTGCTCAGGACCCACAGAGCAAAACTGGCCCTAAGAGAAAACTGTCACTGATTCAATCAGCAGAGTTAGTCACACAACCTAATGCAAGTCATGTTGTTTGTTTATGTAATACATTTAAAGGGATATGAAACCCATACAATGTTTTTGTGATCCAGACAGAGCATACAATTTAAAAAAAGTTTCCAATTTACTTATGTTATCAAATTTGTTTCATTCCCATGATATTCTTTGTTGAAGAGATGCCTAGATAGGTGTTTAGAGCGCTACATGGCAGGAAATAGTGCTCTTGCATTTGGAAAAAAATGTGTGTTATGGCCCCTTTAAACATTTATCATCAAACATATCACTAATTTATTTTTTTTATTTTTAGTCACATTTTTAAATATAATTATTTACCCCACATTTTGTATAAAATAGCTAGACTTCATATCAATCAGTTATAAAAATGGAGAATATAAACAGATAATATATATATATATATATATATATATATATATATATATATATATATATATATATAAATATATATATATATATATATATATATATATATATATATATATATATATATATATATATATATATATATATAATAAGGAGTATTTATACTTAGTCAAGTCACAATCTGTAAGCTGATCAGAAATTGTATGTCAGCAAAATATATAATTTGAAGCATCACAGCTATAACAAATATATTTTACAAGCTTGAATATTTCATAGGGTTTAGCCATATGCAGCCATCAGACAAGTGGGAGGATGGCTGAGATACAGAATGGATTGTGATTTGCTGTAAGAAAGACAGAAGGCGTGTCAGATCAGGACAGGTGATAAAAGTCAGCCAGAGAGGGGTGTAGAGCTATTTGAGAAAGTCTGTTGCAAAAGAAACATTTCAGGAGAGTGCAGAGAGAAAATGAGATTTACTCTGTTATTACAATAGCAGTGTTAGTGACAAAAAAAATACTCATTATATAGTATTAAGTCTGTGTAGACACAGCATGTATTACTATGTGCTTTAAAATAGATGATAGTGAATAAGGGGAAATTTATTTTGCTGTTCAACTCAGCAAGGATTAAATTAATACCCATAAAGGAACAGTCTGCTTTACAATACTAAAAAACACTTTTTGTATTTATAAGCAAAATACTTTAATGCTTTTCACTACATAGAAAAACATTTTCACTTTACCTACAAACCAATGGTTAATTTTGTCAGCAACTGTTTTTAATTAAGAGATAATTGTTTAATCCTGCACCTGAAGTCAGAGTTGTAGTGATCTTGTTTGAGCAACCACTTAATTGTTCAGGTCAGTTAAATTCTATTTGTATCAACACTTATAACAAAATATTTGTTTCAAGATTTTATAGCGGAGTATAGTTTTTTTTATTAATACAACAAATGAAAAGCTAATTTTGGGTAGTTTTATCAGGTGTCAGTAAAACATTTTTACAGCAATAATACTATTAAAAAGCTTCAACCCACAAACAGAACTTCAAAGATTAACCCTTTTCAGCCTCAACAGAATTAATCTTACTGGTGTTGAGCAAATTTGTTTCAGTGATGTCTTAAGACCACCATATTGACCTTGGTAATAATTAGTAGAATCATTGTGACTTTACACACACAAAGGGACAGTTAATTTTGGCAATTAGTAAAGTAATTTATTTTTCACAAAAGATATCTGTGTATTCCTGAGTCTAATGGCTTAGTAAGGGGTTATGTTTTAACTACAATTTTGAGTACTCTGCAAAATATGTAAAGCTTGTAAACAGATTTTTTGCTCTTCTTATCCTGTTGTAAGGGGTATAAATAATATATATTTTTAAAACCAATAGGCTAAAATATTTTAGCTTAATAATCGGCCACTGTGGTGGGTATGATCTATACCAATGGATCAGCCAGAGAGGAATTTAATTCTTAAGTGTATGTTTAGAGACTAACAAAGTTGAATTGGTAGAAATCTATCATTTTAGAGGGTGTCATTTAGTATTCTTGGTAATAGTAAGCAACTTTTTTTTTTTATATCTTAAATTAAAAATCAACAGATACATAATTGTGTATGTGGATAGGAATAAAGTTTATCAAAAAAGTTGTCTGTTGTATACTGGTGGAAATCAGCAGAATACTCTCTCTCAAATTTTTTTAAACTAAACTAAAAGCATGTTATTAAAGGGACAGTCTACTCCAGAATTTTTGTTTGAATAGATAGATAATCCTTTTTAGTACCCATTCCCCAGTTTTGCATAACCAACTCTGTTATATTAATACACCTTTTACCTCTGATTAACTTTTTATCTAGGCTTCTGCAGACTGGCCCCTTATTTCAGTTCTTTTGACAGACTTTTATTTTAGCCAATCGGAGCTGACTCCATAAATAACTCCACCAGAGTGTGCACTATTTTATCTGACACACATGAACTAGCGCATTCTAGCTGTGAAAAACTTTCAAAATGCACTGTGATAAAAGGCAACCTTCAAGAGTTTAGAAATTAGCATATGAGCCTACCTAGGTTTAGCTTTCAACTAAGAATACAGAGAAAAGAAAGCAAATTTGATGAGAAAAGTAAATTGGAAAGTTGTTTAAAATTGCATGCCCTGTCTGAATCATGAAAGTTTTTAGTTTTGATTAGCCTGTCCCTTTTAAACCTGTTAAAATAATCTAACAGGAGTAGGTCTCATATTGCAGTAGAAAGGTATACTATACCAAGACATTGCTATCTACCATGTGGTACATATTTTTTTTTTATATATATTTTGTATATTAGTTAATATATAATTGTTTTCACTATTTTCAATAATTTTAAAAAAAGTAATAAAAAAAAAAACAGTTTGTAAAGTGTTATACTGACCCCTCAAAGAAAAACATCAGTAATATTACATAGGTATTGCTTTTTACAGTTTATTAATTGGTTAGAATCAGAGCATAAAATAATTAAAAAAAAAAAAGTTTTTAACTTCTATAATCAAACTTGCTTCAATCTCATGATATTCTTTGTTGAAGAGATATCTAGATAGGTCGCGTGTACATGTCAGTAGCACTACATGACAGGATATAGTGCTGCCATCTAGTGCTCCCACAAATGTATAACATTCTTGCAAAACTGTTGCCATATAGTGGTCCAGACACAAGCATGCTCCTGAGCTTATGTTTATGCTTTTCAACAAAAGATACAAATAGACCAAAAAAAATTGAAATTCGAAGTAAAGTAAAAAACATGCTCTCTAAATCATGAAAGAAAAAAATGTGGGTTACATGGTCCCTTTTTACCTCATGTAAATGAGGGTCTAAATGTCAGGGTCACTCGGTACTTAGAGATGCCCCCCCCCCCAAATAAAAAGCACACAAAAACAAAGCCAAGCACAATGAGATGCCTTTTGAAATAATTTACTTTGAGATTGACAGGTCTGCAAATTGGGTTATCATATTAATCCTAAAGCCATTTACTTTAAAGGGACAGTAGAGTCAAAATTAAACATTCATGATTCAGATCGGGCTTGCAATTTTAAACATCTTTACAATTTACTTTAATAAAATTTTCTTATTATTCATTGTTGAAAGCTAAACCTAGGGAGGCTCATATGCTAATTTCTGAGCCCTTGAAGGCTGTCCCTTATCTCAGTGCATTTTGACATTTTTTTGTTATTGTTTTTACAGCTAGACAGCGCTAGTTCATGTGTGCCATATAGATAACATTGTGCTCACTTCACTCCCATGAAGTTATTTAAGTCAGCACTGGTTAAAATGCAAGTCTGTCAAAAGAAATGAAAGAAAGGGCAGTCTGCAGAGGCTTAGATACAAGGTAATTACTGAGGTAAAAATTATATTAATGTAACAGTATTGGTTATGCAAAACTGGAGAATGGGTAATAAAGGGATTATCTATCTTTTCAAACCATTCTAAATTTGACTGTCCCTTTAAATACAGTAGAATTGCAGAACCAACACAATGCAATAACACTGAGCAGTAGATTTTTCCTGACACATTTGCTCCATGTATGACAGTCATCAGCCAATCACACTCCTATATATAAACTGTGAACTCTTGCACATGCTCAGTCTGAGCTGATGCCTCAGAAAACGTGCAGATAAAGACATACAAATGTGACAATATAAAGTGTGTATATATATATATATATATATATATATATATATATATATATATATATATATATATATATTAAAATAAAAGATGTGTAATCTTAATTGGCATTGTCTGTTCCTCCTCCCCCCTTCATTTCCTCTTTTGGCTGGGTTGTGATGTATAGAGCAGTCACATCCACTCTCTCATAGACTTTCTAAGGGATTTAAAGGGGCTGGGCTTCAAGATTGTCATATGACACACACGTTGATTGGATGTTCACAGGAATTGTCATAAAAAAAAGGGGGTTCATCCAACTGGACCGGCATAATATTGCAATAGAAGCATTTCTATATGAACTAATTTAACCCTTTCAAAGATGGATTAAAAACAAAAAAGGTACTTTTTTTTAATGGCTAAGATTACATATATGGCATATGATTAGTTAAAGTTTACCATCACTTTAAATTCTCATAAACCAAACCTTTGGTATTTGAGTATTGAAAAGCAAAGGTGTCTGCAGTTTCCAAACAAATATTAAATTGGATAACAATTCTACATAAATATCCATCTTTTCACATTTTAAATGTATTTCTGCAAAGCAACTTGTTAGCTACTAAACTGCTCAGTATGTATTCCTAAATTATTAAGTTGGTTTCCTTTGAAACAATGAGGCAGTTTTTCTTGCCTAATATTTTTTCTGTGTCTGCAAAATCTGGATTTTCTCTGAATTATGTGATTAAACTTAGAACAAAATGTTTCACTATAATGAAAATGAAATATTCTACCATGAATAAGTGTATTTGTTAAAACTATTAACTCAAATGGGCTAAAAAAAAAAAAAGCTAGCTCAGAATGAGCTGCTGTAAAATGCCAGTTTATAGAGTAGCTCAGTTAATAGAAGAGAAATACAATTGTGTTTTTTTTTTTTTTTAAAAAAAGGAACATTTTAGCTTGAAATGCAATGCCTGTTGCTATCCAGAATCTTTAGGGAAAGGTTTAGTGCTACATTTTAAAGGGACATGAAACCCCAAAAAATGATTTAAAGGGACATTAAACACTTTGAGATATTAATATAAAATGATTAGTGATGTCGCGAATAGTTCGCCGGCGAATAGTTCCCGGCGAACATAGCATGTTCGCGTCCGCCGCAGCGGGCGAACAAATGCGATGTTAGATACGCCCCCTATTCTTCGTCATTGAGTAAACTTTGACCCTGTACCTCACAGTCAGAAGACACATTACAGTTAATCAGCAGCAGACCCTCCCTCCCAGACCCTCCCACCTCCTGTACAGCATCGATTTTAGATTCATTTGGAAGCTGCATTCTTAGTGAGAGGAGGGACAGTGTAGCTGCTGCTGATTTAATAGGGAAATCGATAGCTAGGCTAGTGTATTCAGTGTCCACTACAGTCCTGAAGGACTCATATGATCTCTGCTGTAAGGACAGCACCCCAAAAAGCCCTTTTTAGGGCTAGAACATCAGTCTGCTTTTTTTTTTTTTCCTGTGTAATCTAATTGCAGTTGCCTGCCTGCCAGCGTGTGTGTCAGGCTCACAGCATATACTGTGCCCACTTGCTTAGTGCCACCACTCATATCTGGTGTAACAGTAGTGTACATTTAAAAAAACCAAAAAAAAAACACTTTTTTGACTGTGAAATAATAGCAGACAGCTGCCAGTACCCAAGATGGCCGTCAATAAGGCAGATGGGGAGGGTTAGAGAACTGTTTGGGGGGGGGGGGGGTCAGGGAGGTTGGGGGCTAAGGGGGGATGCTACACCACAGCATATGTAAATATGCTATAAAAAAAATTAAAAAAATTTAAAAACCTTTTATTTTAGTACTGGCAGACATTCTGCCAGTACTTAAGATGGCAGGGACAATTGTGGGGTGGGGGAGGGAAGGGAGCTGTTTGGGAGGGATCAGGGGGGTCTGATGTGTCAGGTGGGAGGCTGATCTCCACACTAAAGCTAAAATTATCCCTGCAAGCTCCCTACAAACTACCTAATTAACCCCTTCACTGCTAGCCATAATACACATGTGATGCGCAGCAGCATTTAGCGGCCTTCTAATTACCAGAAAGCAAAGCCAAAGTCATATATGTCTATTTCTGAACAAAGGGGATCCCAGAGAAGCATTTACAACCATTTGTGCCATAATTGCACAAGCTGTTTGTAAATAATTTCAGTGAGAAACCTAAAATTGCAATAAAAATTTAATTATTTTTTTTAAATTTGATCGCATTTGGAGGTGAAATGGTGGCATGAAATATACCAAAATGGGCCTAGATCAATACTTTGGGTTGTCTACTACACTACACATAAGCTAAAATTAACTCTACAAGCTGCCTACATGCTCCCTAATTAACCCATTTAGCAGCCTTCTAATTACCAAAAAGCAAAGCCAAAGCCATATAAGTCTGCTATAATGACATGTCTGGCACACAGTGTTGGGGCAAGGCTCCATCTGACCACTGATACCTGGTCTGCAAAGCATGGTCAGGGCAGGTATATCACCTACACTGCGCACTGTGAAGCGGGCGTAACCATTACACTACCTGATCGATACAACATCATACCTGATGTTTTAAAGCACGTTATTCCAAACAATTTAGGAAAGTTAGGTGATTTATGCCCTTTATGGATTAAAACCAGACTCTGCATCAACTATGTAATTTTCCATGGGAGTTTTGCCATGGATCCCCCTCCCGCATGTCACAGTCCAGGTGTTAGTCCCCTTGAAACAACTTTTCCATCACTATTGTGGCCAGAAAGAGTCCCTGTGGATTTTAAAATTCGCCTGCCTATTGAAGTGTATGGCGGTTCGCCAACTTTTGCGGAAGTTCGAGTTCGACGTTCGCGAACCCAAATTTTTAGGTTCGCAACATCAATAAAAATGATAAATCTTTTATATATATATATACACTCTACAATATATTTAAATTTATTTATTTTGTCCTGTAATTTCATTCTGAAATTGTGTCCTGTTAAAAATAGAAGTGCAGAACACTGTTATATACCACAAAGTCATTGGCTGCACACTCTAGTGAACTATTTATAACTGTCTCTAATTGGTCACAGCAGTGAAGGTAACCTAAGTTACAACATGGCAGCTCCCATTGTTTTATAGACACTAAAATTTTACATGTATTTTGTCAACAATTAAACCGCTAATTAAACTTTAAAAAATACATCTACATGTTATTCTCAGACAGATCTTTACTTTAAATGCATAATTCTATCTAGCCTTTATTGTTTAATGTCCCTTTGATGGTTCAATAAGATAATACAGTAAAAAACCCAAAAAACTTTACAATGTATTTCTATTTTAAAATTTGCTTTGTTCTCTTATTAGTTGTTGAAGAGATATCCAGATAGGTAACATGCATGACTGGAGTGCTACTTGACAGGAAATAGTGCTGCCATCTCGTGCTCTTGCTAATGTATAACATTGTTGCAAAACTTCAGCCATATAGTACTGCAGGCACGTGCACTCTCCTGATGTTACCTTCCTGCTTTTCAACAAAGGTTACAAGAAAACAAATACAATTTCATAATAGAAGTTAATTGGAAAGCTATTTAAAATTGTATGAATGATAAAAGAAAACAATTAGGTTTTATGTCCCTTGAAAGGGACAGAAAGCTCATAGCATAAAGTAAGAACCAATCACTGTGTTGTAATTTTATTATCAGTTTAGTGATACACCTCTTGAAAAGTTTGGTGGAAGCAAAGTTCTGATTTCCTTTGATATGGCCAATAAGTGTCAGTTGTAATAAATTCCTGTGGTCTTGTCTAACCAACTGCTGTGCAGAATGTTTGTGGTTCAGATAAATAAACTATAACTAAGTACAATTGGGTCATTCCAGTCTTTTTGGAGGTAGTGGAGCAATACAAGTTTAGAGGTGTTTGTAACAAAATGTGGCAAAATAAATTACTTTTTAAAGGGACAGTCTAGACCAGAAGTTTAATTTGTTTAAAAAGATAGATAATCCTTTTTTTTTTTACCAATTCCCGAGTTTTGCATAACAAACAGTTAAGCCTCTGCAGACACTGTGCTCCTATTTTAGTTATTTTGGCAGACTTGCATTTTAGCCAATCAGTGCTGACTCCTAAGTAACTCCATGGGTGTGAGCACAATCTTATCTATATGGCACACATTAATGCCCTCTAGTTGTGAATAAATGTCAAATTGCATTAAGATAAGAGGTGGCCTATGAGGGCTAAGACATTAGCATTTGAGACCACCTAGACTTAGCTTTAAACTAATACTACCCAGAGAACAAAGCAAAATTGTTGATAAAAGTAAATTGGAAAGTTTTTTTTTTTAAAATAACATTCCGACACGGATACCAGGCTACCAACCCCCTCTCCTCCTCTGGATTATTGTATTCCCACCAGTTCCCCTTTTATGGTTACCATGATTGCACTCTGCCCCACTTGGCCCCTTTCTGACTTGCAGAGGCCCAGTTGGAATCTTATGGAACTACACGCCACGCTCCGCTCTTTCGGGGACTTGTTATACTTCTGATGGGCATGGGTTGGGGTGATTCCTAGGATGTAGCGCACTCGAGAACCTGGGGTTTTGGACACTTTGCTACCTCATGCTGGTCCTGAGTAAACCTTTGCCAGGCTGCCGCTCTGGCCCCCAGCCACGGATCAAAGCTGCCACTCCCTCAAGATCACCTGAAACTATGACCTAGCTATTGTTGGATCTTTACATTCCTATGGTCTTTATGGAGGCACTGGCCTGTCTGGAGGGGCAGTTATTTCTTGATCAGATAAGGCTCTTATCAGATGGCAAATGTGTATATAAGCTGTGTGTTTGTCCCAATAAAGTCTGTTCATGTTGCAACTTAATACTGGTCTTATTTGGTAATTAGGGTGGGCTACTTGCTATCATTACTTTCCCGCTATACAGCTCCAGGTTTCAGGGTAAAGAAGAATTGTTTCGGTGGAGTCTGTTGCACATACCATATTTCATTTATGAAAGTTTATTTTTGAATAGACTGTCCCTTTGATGCAATATTTACTGTTTCTTTAAAGAAAATCTAACACATTTGTGAATGTAAAGAGTTTGGTTGTGTATAGTAAAAACACTTTATAGTAGGTTTACATTATTTATTGTGCCCCTTTTTGTGTAATTTCACTCTAAACATGGATTTTCAAATCCTCTGATCTATAAATGCATATGGACGACTTCTCAGGTTTAACCTTGCTATAGTACTGAAGCCAGTTAGTGAATGGCAACTACTATAAAACAATGCAGTAAATACTAATATAATGACCATGGCTAGCCTTCTCTTCAGCAGAAGGAAGCCGGAATTGGCTCCTTTAAATAAGGCATGTGAAGAGTGGAGATTGGCTATTGAAGAACAATAGCAGCAAATAAGATTTTTTTTTTATAAACGTTAAAATGACTTTGTTGATGTTGTTCTATAGCAAGACAACACAAATGTCATGTCAGGATGTTTGGTGTCCCTTTTTAAATATTTTATGTGACAATTAATTAATTGTAATTATAAAATAGATTTTTTTCATGTGAACAGTTGCATACCTCCGAAGGATGTCCCAGGCAGGGAGGTGAAGGGTGACTTGTGGGTAGTGGCCCACTGTTTTGTGGGTGCAGCCATGGCAAGGTGTGGAGTTGCTCAATGTTGTGCATGGGAGTCTCTGGAAACTGGCAGTTAATTATAAAGGCTAAAGCTTATGGAGTAGAGAAGAATAATAGAATAATAAGGGAAGAATATTAGAACTCAAAGCAGTTAATGTTAGAGTGGTAGATCATTTTTAGGAACACAAATCCAAAGGAAAGTAGCGCACAATCGGCAGAAGATATATAAAACATCCATTTTATTAGAAAAAGATCAAAACATCAGGGTTCAGTACATATATAAGATAAAAAATTCCTAGACAGATGAGCGTACAAGAGCACTTCGCAAACGCGTTTCATGCTATAATGCACTTGGTCACTGCTTGTTAGTGCTCATGTGTGCACGCCTTCTTGCTAATTGTCCAACATCAATTAGTTACGCACCTGTCATAGTATACATTCATTTCTTATAGCGGAAACATATTGATACATCATATTTACATCCTTGTATAGTTACTATTACATTTCTATTAAACACATTCATTTGATACATTACCTCTTAAACTTTATATCAGGAGCTAATCAAATAACGCTATAGCAAATATTAATGTTACTTCTCAATGATAGAAAGTATATGTCACAATAATTCGTAGGTTTAATTTATGGCTTTTAAATTTCAAGAACACAAAATATAATGCCTTAATTATGAGAACAAGTATAAGTATCTGAATAAGAATAACTCACTAGAAAGAATCTTAGGTTTTCCCAAAGGCAGCATTGACTTTGAAAGGAATATAAACCACACACAAAGATATATAATTATGCAAAAGTTTAAATAAATAAATCCAAGTCCCTTCTCATATTGAGACACTTGGGGGTACTACACTGTAGTGTGAATATCCAAAAGATTTCTCTTTTGCTTAGAAGAGCTTCTCTGTCACCCCCCCTCCCTTTCCAATTTGGTATAAAATGTATGCCTTGTATGGACAAAGCAGAAGGATCTGCATTATGTTCCATTTTAAAATGCCTTGCTACAGGTGTGTCAGAAAAATCCTCTTCTATGGATCTCACACGCTCCAAAAATCTTTAAGAGGTCTAGTAGTTTTACCTGTGTACTGTTTATCACAGAGTTTACATGCTAATAAATAAATTCCGTGCGTAGTAGCACAATTTAAAAAAAATGATTTTATGTTCGCGCTTTCATGGATGATTTACATTTTTCCCCTTCAAATACAAAACCACAGGTTTTGCATATAAGCCTCCTGTATTAAAAAAAAAAAAAATCTTTTCTGCAACCAACATTTGTTGGCTGCAGGCTTAGGATCTGTTGGGGACAAATAATTACCGAGTGTTTTCCCTCTTTTGGGAATAAAGTCATAATCCTCCTCTATAATCTGTTTAAGAATAGGGTCAACATATAAGATGGGTAATGTTTCTTTGATTATAGTACAAATCTTGTTAAATTCAATGCTGTACGCAGTGATACATTTTGGTTTTTGTTTACCTAATTTTTCCTTTCTGTTATTTTTCCTTTTGTATACAAGAAGAGCATCTCTACTCATACCATCTACATATGTTTTTGCCTCATTTAATATTTCATCAGGGTATCCCTTATCTCTTAACCTAAGTAAAGCCTCTTTCATTCGTTTCTGATATTCAAATATCAGTGGAGCAATTTCTCTTAATGTTTATTAACTTTCCTTTAGGTATACCTTTCATTACGTGTGTTGGGTGACATGAATCATATTGTAAAATTGTGTTACCTGCCGTTGGTTTCCTAAACATTCATGTTTCAATGCCCTATTCAAATTGATCACAGGAAATGGTTGAATCCAAGTAATTAATACTGCTAGAACTGTATTCATTAGTAAAAGAAATGCCACATTTGTTATTATTAAGATATTCACAAAATTGATTTATCTCTTCCTCGGTACCATCAAAGATAAACAACAAATTATCTATGTACTGATATTGAATAATTTTGTCCATAAAAGGATTGCCATCCCCATAGACGTGGAACAGCTCCCACCAACCCATGAAAAGGTTGGCATAGGAGGGGCAAACTTGGCCCCCATAGCTGTCCCACATCTCTGGAGATAGCAAGTATTCTGGAACATAAAAAAATTATGAATTAGCAAATATTCTATAGATCTGATGAGAAATATTTTGGTCTCTGGAGCTAAATTGCTGTATCTTTCAATGTAAAAATCAATAGCTTACATTCCTATTTCATGCTCAATAGAAGTATATAGAGCAGGGACATTTTTAAGAACAGTCTGCAATTTGCTTTACTTCTGTTGTGTTTTCACAAAAGATAGAACTACTATGTTAAGGGGTGCTGATAAAATTGAAATTTGGTTTAAATCTACTCATTTTACAGTAGATGAGGTAAATGTTTATGCATCCAAATAATATTTTTCCTAGGTTTTAAAAAGAGCTCTGATCAGTGCTAGCTGCCATATTGGTTGATCTATTTAAAATATATTGACAGTTGTTCCAGATGATTGAAGAAAAACCTAATACTTCTCCATTAAAAAGGGCAGTATGGAAGACTTGGGTAACTACAGGTCTGTCCATTTTAAATTCAATAGTAGGGAAAGTAATGGAAATATGACTTTCTTAAAGACAATTTTGAGTAAAAAAAAACAGAATAGCTATCTCAGGAGTGCTGTTCTCTCTCTTCTGACAGAATAGTTTTACTTCATGTCCGACTATCTTAATTCACTTATTTGACTATCTAAAGCAGGGATGGGGGACTTTGGCACTCCTGATGCTTCATAACTACATTACCCATGATGCTTAGGTCCTCTGATGTCCAGTGGAGCATCATGAGAAATGTAGTTCTGAAACGTCTGAAGGGCCAAATTTCCCCATCCCTGATCTAAAGAGTTAGATCAGGGTAAAGCAGTAGATGTAGCTTATCTAGCTTTCAGCAAAGTATTTGACACTGTTCCACACAAAGTAATTAATGCTGGTTTAAAGATAGACAACAGAGTGTCTCAATAAATGGAGTGCATTCAGAGGAGGAGGAGGTAGATATTAGTTGTGTTCCTCAGGGATCAGTTTTGTGGGCCTGTTTTCTTTCATATTTAGCAGCAACATCAGCAAAGGGCTTCATGGAAAAGCATGTCTGTTTGCAGGTGATATAAAACGAAGTAATACAGATGATATTCAGGGGTGGACAGATCAAATAAAAACTATATACTAAATTTGGAGGATTGGACTAAATTACTGTACTCTAAATAACAACAAAGTTCAAAATTATGCAGACAATTAAATTTTCTGACTTTTGCAAAAGAGGATCAGGACTTAGGAATTGTTTCAAATGATTTGATAGTCAATGTAGTATTGCAGTAAACAAGGCCAGTAGAATGCTGGTCGTGTAGGTAGAGGAATATTAAGGATCTTATGCCACTTTACAAATCACTAGTTAGATCTCATCTTAGTCACTCTCTGCAGTTTTGGAGGACATTTCTGTAGAAGGATGTAAACTAGAATCTGTTCAAACAGGGCTTTAAAAATATGACATGGTCTAAACAATAACAATTAAATAGGATCAATAACATAAATATGTATAGCTTAGATAAGAAAAGGGAAAGAGGTGATGTAATAGAAGCCTTCAAGTTTGTTAAAGGGATACTAAACCCACTTTTTTTTCTTTCAAAATTCAGAGCGTGCAATTTTAAGCAACTTTCCAATTTACTCCTATTATCAATTTTCTTTGTTCTCTTGCTATCGTTATTTGAAAAGCCGGTATGTAAAGCTTAGGAATCAGTCTATTTTTGGTTCAGCACCGGGGTAGTGCTTGCTGATTGATGGGTAAATGTACTCACCAATAAGCAAGCTCTGTCCAGAGTGCTGAACCTAAAATGGTCTGGCTCCTTAGCTTTACATTCCATCTTTTCAAATAAAACTAGCAAGACAACAAAGAAAAATTGATAAGAGTAAATTAGAAAGTTGCTTAAAATCGCTGCTCCGACAAAAAGAATTGCACAACAAACCTTACATTTACCGCTACCTGCAGGTGAATTAGGCATGAAAAAATATTGTTTAGCAACATTCCTACAACGTATTATTAATTGGTGCACTAATGACAATGAAAGATAAGTTTAGCTAGAACATGACCTGACAGATATTCCCCATTTGGGTAGTAGATGTTGGCTTCTCCATCCCAGCCTTAAAGGGGCAGTCTAGGCCAAAATAAACTTTCATGATTCAGATAGAGCATGTAATTTTAAACAATTTTCCAATTTACTTTTATCACCAATTTTGCTTTGTTCTTTTGGTATTCTTAGTTGAAAGCTAAAACTAGGTGGTTCATATGCTAATTTCTTAGACCTTGAAGGCCCCCTCTTTTCAGATTGCATTTTAACAGTTTTTCACCACTAGAGGGTGTTAGTTCACGTATTTCATATAGATAACACTGTGCTCGTGCACGTGAAGTTATCTGGGAGCAGGCACTGATTGGCTAAACTGCAAGTCTGTCAAAAGAACTGAAATAAAGGGGCAGTTTGCAGAGGCTTAGTTACAAGACAATCACAGAGGTTATTATAACACTGTTGGTTATGCAAAACTGGGGAATGGGTAATAAAGGGATTATCTATCTTTTAAAACAATAACAAGTCTGGTGTAGACTGTCCCTTTAACTCCTGTTTCCCTTAATTACCTAATTATTCAAGCAACTCTAGTAGTATGGCCCCATATAATTTAAAAAATGTTGATATATTTCCACAAATCCATCCCCACTTACCCCACTCTTAGGTAATCTAGATTATGTACTGGGACTTCTCTTCCACAAAACTTTGAGACTATACACTCACAACTACATATATATATATATATATATATATATATATATATATATATATATATATATATATATATATATATATATATAGATATATATAGATATATATAGATATATATATATATAGATATATATATAGATATATATATAGATATATATATAGATATATATATAGATATAGATATAGATATAGATATATATATAGATATATATATAGATATATATATAGATATATATATATAGATATATATATATAGATATATATATATAGATATATATATAGATATATATATATAGATATATATATATAGATATATATATAGATATATATAGATATATATAGAGATATAGATATATATATAGATATAGAGATATAGATATATAGATATATATAGATATATAGATATATAGATATATATAGATATAGATATAGATATATAGATATATATAGAGATATAGAGATATATATATATATAGATATAGAGATATAGAGATATATATATATATAGATATAGAGATATAGAGATATATATAGATATAGATATAGATATAGATATATAGATATAGATATAGATATATAGATATATATAGTCATAGAAGATGCCAAAATTAAATACAAAGCCACTTTAGAACCACAGGGAATACATTTCTTCACACCATGGTTTAGATTACCACATTTTCAAAATACACACAAAAATAAACATTTCATGGATCCTCACACCTTTTGAGAGATTATGCTGCTGATACTCTCTATCCCTTTGTTATTGACTACTTTTAAATAAATCTGACTCCCATTTCATTTTATGCAAATACCTGAAATATGGAATTTTCCTTACGCTCTTTCATGGTCAAAATGGAAAAAAAAAAGCTTTTTTACACACTGCAAAATCTTCAGTGCAAGTTTGTATTCTTGAAACTAATCTTAAATTATTATTCAGATGGTACTTGACTCCCCTTAGATTAAAACTTATGTTCCTAGGTGCTGGAGGAATTGTAGAAAACTAGGTTCTCTATTTCACATATGGTGGAGCTCTCCAATTTATTCAACCCTTCTGGACTGACCTCACAAAATATATTAATGTAGTGATTCAGAGTGACATCTGCTGTGAATTTATTTTAAAATTAAAAATCTGCCCCCAAAGCTCAGTTGCATCTTAAAGGGACATTTAAACACTAAATAAACGCTAGATAGACTGATGCAATTGATTAAAAGATTAGTCTGAGAATAACATGCAGATGTATTTTTTAAAGATTTAATTTGCTGTTTCAATATCGGCAAAATAAGTGTAAAATGTAAATGTCTGTAAAACAATGGGAGCTGCCATGTTGTAACTTAGGTTACCTTCTCTGGTTTGGTCAGTTAGAGACAGTTATAAATAGGTCACAGAATGTGCAGCCAATAGCTGTGTGGAATATAACAGTGTTCTGCACTTCCATTTCTAACAAGAACTGAAAAGCTCACAATTTCAGAATGGAATTGCAAGAAAAGTGGACAACATAATTAATGAAAGTATATTGCAGATGTTGTTGTGTCTTTTAGTCTTTTATATATTTATATATATATATATATATATATATATATATATATATATATATATATATATATATATATATATATGATTTATCATTTTATATTTCCATTTCAAAGTGTTTAATGTCCCTTTATAAAAACAAGCTATTTCATATCATTGCTAATAGTGCTAAACAGCTGATCCCCAGACTTTGGAAAC
Source organism: Bombina bombina (assembly GCF_027579735.1). Lineage (NCBI taxonomy): Eukaryota > Metazoa > Chordata > Amphibia > Anura > Bombinatoridae > Bombina > Bombina bombina. The sequence continues at coordinate 327,629,639 of NC_069505.1, read as the reverse complement.
AATCCATACCATCCATGCTTGAAAGCTGGAAGAAACATGTACAGCATACATTAGTACTAGAAAGATACTAATATTTAAAAGCTGATAGGTTAGGGTAGAGACATATGAATACATTCATTTCATTTTTCATACACTTATATTGGATGTTTCAGTACAAACACTTTTTATACAAAGATATGATTTTTATTATTAATAACACTTGTTTTTATATATTTAGGGCAAATTTTACCCGTTTATGGGCGCTAAATAACCAGCAGTTACAAGTGGCTGGTTAATGCTGCTATAAGCTCGGGCAGCACTTTGTGCTTAGTGAATTAACCACAGACCTTTGGTTAATTAAAAAATGTCCCCAATTGCCCACCAAAATAAAGTTTATATGTATATATTCATATCTATTTTTAATATGCTGCCCAACACTGTGTACCTTACGCCATTCGCTGCGCTAGGTTCTGTGCTGTGTCGGCATCAGAGCAAGATTCCAATCGGACCCTGTGAAAGCAAGCTCTCATGCGGTCGCGTTTTAATTGCGCTCAAAATATAATACCAGCGAACATTTGCGTTTGCTGGTATTATGAGTGGAGCACAAATATTTTGCACTTCATTCGTAATCTAGGCCATAATTATTTGATACTATGGGCTCCATTTATCATTGCAATTCTCCTACATTTACGCCTATAAATACGCCGGCGTAAATTCTCTCCTATGTATTAAAACAAAATACGACCAAAAAAACTGATTTTCGACCGAAAAATCCGACCACTCTATTCTATCTCGCCAAGGCGCACATGTGCGCCGATTGAAGCTTAAAACAACGCTTTTTCGGTCGTATTTTCATCAAATCGACTAACAGATCGCCAAATTTCATATTTATCACTATTTTGCGCCATGGGAGAACCTAATATTCTCCTACAATTACGCCCTCCAAAGTTCTCCATATCCACTGAGGAGAACATTTCATTTACTTCATTTTTTGTGAGAGAGAAGATGGAATATTTTCTGCTGTTGGCTGCTATTTCTTTGGCAAGGGGCCGTGAAAATCGTCTTGCTGATGGTAATATGCCCATACGGAGATGCCAAAGAGTGCCTAGAGTTTTTTTACCCCGGTGTGGACTACAGGCATTGTCTGATAAGGAGATAAAGCAAAGATTTCGTATAAATAGGGAGAGTATTATAAATCTTTACTCTCTGATCCAAAATGACATAGACCCTAGGACAAGAAGAACAAGGGCGATACCTGGACTTTTAAAATTTTAGCAGTTTTGCATTTCTTGTCAACTGGTTCATTTCAGGCAGTCTCTAGTGCTGTGGTGGGCATTAGCCAGCCTTCATTTTGCAGGCATCTAAGAATTGTTTTAAAAGCAGTTTTGAAACATCTGAAGAAGTTTATTTTTGTACCCAGGAATGTGCAAGAATGGCACACAGTTAAGGCATCTTTTTATCAAGTAGCTGGTATGCCTAATGTTCTTGGTGCAATTGATTGCACCCACATAGCTTTAAGACCACCAGCTTTAAGGGAGGAGCAATACAGGAATAGAAAAAGTTTCCATTCACTGAATGTTCAGGCTGTTTGTGATGCCAACCTAAAAATTTGGGCTGTGCGTTCAGGATTTCCAGGTTCCTGCCACGATTACCATATCCTCAAACAATCAGCATTATTTACATCGTTTGAACGTGGAGACATGCCCCATGGTTGGCTATTGGGTGAGTTTAACTTTATATTTTTTGGTGTTATTGTTTTTATGTTTAATTTTGGTTTTCAACTTTGAAGGACATAGATTTGTAGTTAGATGTATATACACTTTAGACCTTTTTTTTTTGTGAAAATTAATTTTATGATCTTTTCATTTATGTTATTATTTATTTCATTAATTTCTGTATTGCTAAAAGTGCATATAGATTGTTATTCCAATGTAATAATTCTTTTAATTTTTTTATTTGTAGGTGACAGTGGTTATCCGTGTAGGCCTTGGCTTCTGACACCAGTACCATCGCCCCATACACGTGCAGAGATCAAATTCAACGAGTCACACCGTAGTACAAGAAGTGCTATCGAGAGAACCTTCGGTGTGTTGAAGATGAGATTTCGTGTGTTGGACAGGTCAGGGGGAGACTTGCAATACTCACCAGAGAAGTGCAATGACATTATTTTAGTATGCTGCATGTTACATAATATTGCAATATCTCAAGGTAACCAAGATGATTTGTGTCTTGAGGATCAACCAGATGACATCTATGACCCCAACACATATTAAACAGGCACACTACTAGGGCCGGTGTTCAAAACCGTATGGAAATTGAGAGATATTTTTCATGTAAGTTATTTTTTTTTGGGGGGGGGGGGGCAAAGAATTAGTATTATATTTCTGAATTTCTAATTATCTTTTAACATTGTATTACAGAAACCACGGATAACACAGGAGTTGTTTGAAAATTGGACAATAATAATCCTCACTACTGTTATATAATCAGACAGATGAAAAAAAAGTTGTTTATTTGTTAATAAAACAAATTAGTTTTTATTCTTTTAATAAAAAATTTTTGAACAAACAAACTGCCTTAATTGTTTTTTGTATTTTAAATAACATTTTTATTGTAATAACAAATACTTGAACACTTTGGAAGCATGTAACGTTTTTTCAAAAATAACTTAAACTGTAACCAAATTCTAGTGTTTAACTTTTCAACATGAAAACAATTTGAACATTAAAGTGCAAAAACAAGAAATATTAATAATTAATTATTGAGTAGGAAATCTTCGATTCAAAATTTCTAATTTCTTTTTGGAATAATCCCTCTAAAATTCTGAATCAGCTTTTAAAATTGCATTTCTTTCTTCTTGTAATCTGATCAGTTCTTTAAAAAATGCACTTTGCTCATTCCTGAACCCCAATGCCATGTCTGTGAGGTTTTGTATATCATTTCCCCTGCCTGTGACATCTTCTGGGTTTATCAATTGTTCTGGTCTTTCATCTTCCTCAGAGTCATTGACCATGATATTCTGAGGAGTTTCTAGATTTGGTGGTGTTGGTCCCTCTGATGTGTGTCCCTCAATCTGAGTCTCATCCTCATCTTCTGGACATACAGAATCCTCAACCAGAGGTTCCAAATTGATTTCAACCTGATCTTCTGTATGACATGGAAAATATGTATTATTAATAGGTTACATTCATAAAAAAACAAAAAATTAACATGACAATTAGAAGACAACCTACCCTCGAATAATAATATAGAATTGTCCTGCATGGATTGTAGTAATGCACGAACACCTACAACAACATAAAAATAATATTAGAATATCAACAGCATCGATTTATACAATCAAAATATACATTAGCCCACAAGTTATCATCAGTGCTCATCTGGTTGTTAATTGTTATTAAAATATATAACAACTATTGGTTGTTTTTTACAAATCACTTACTCTCCCCTTCTTCTCTTTGTACTGTGGATGTGGAGGGTTCTTGGTCTTGTGAGGTGAATTCATTTTCCAAAGGTTGATCCTCTTGTGCATCAATCTACTCTTCCTGACGTCCCTCATCTTCTTGCTCTAAATAATATAAATATACTTGTATTAAATTTGAATAATTATAGATAAAAACACAATTTCAAATATTTAGATAGATTTAGATAGACAATAGATAGTTATAACACTGACTAGATTACTTTTATTATAGTTCATGCCTCTATTTTCTCCATAATCCTTATTTGCCAAATAAAAATGTAAACTAATCACAATTTTAAGATCCAATAGCAGAAATCTACAAAATTAAAGAGATAGTGAGCATATCTACATATACTTTCCATGAAGGAATATCTATTGAATCGAAATAATTACATAATAGATTTCAATCATAAAGATATATAATTTTTCATTCTCTTTCTTTAAATCATGAACAACAAAATTTGGGTGTCGTTTACATTTAACTTACCTCTAAAATCCATAGTGTCTGCTGGGACATCCAGGCCAACCACAACGGCATCACCCATCCTTGCATAAAGCATCTGTTCAAAGTCCGTTAATAGGGCCTCCACCGGTTCCTTTGACAGATTGCTTTTCCCTGCAAACCTTTTTCTTTATGTTTTTTCTAATATCAGTTACTCTCTTCCGACAAGCCCGCACATCCTTAGGAAAACTTCCTTCAGCTGAAACAGATCTACTGATTTGTTTCCAAATTGTTCTCTTTCTCTGTGGGTTTACAGTTCTGGCTTGGTACCCAATGATTTCATCGTAGTGTTCGATAACAGATTCGACCAAAATACAATTTTGCCGATGAGTGAACATGATACTTCTCCCGCTTTTGGTCTTTCCAGCTTGGGCAGATGCCATTGTAAAAATGAGATACAAAAGAGCGCACAAAATAAGTTTTGATACAAACTAAATAAAGTTTTCTTTTATAACGGTTTCCAAAAAAGTATCTAAATGTAGTTGATGAAAAGGGGCGTATACTGTATGATCTGGAAAGATCACTATGTCGCAGTTTATTTTTCATATGGAATACCTGGATTTCCATTTTTGTTTTTAATAACAATTTTACATGTAAATAAAGATAATTTGGTTATGAATAACAATATTAAATTTAAATATCATTACATTGTTATATGTATCTTTACTTTTATTTCACCTTATCAACGGATACATGTAACATTTGTTAATGTTGCCAAAAAAATAGTGCTGTTGTGGCGCAGTTCTATACAATGTTTCATTGTTATTATAATGGATAAAAAAAAAACATCATGTTGTATACTAAAATATGAATTTTGATAATATTTGCCAAAATATGTATCCAATTGAGTGCTATTTGTAAAAATAGGTATTAGCTTACAAAATTGCGCATTTAAAAAAACAAAATTAGTCCCGTCAGTGAGTAGAGATTGAATAATATTTAGAAAATGCCACGATCCAAGAAGTTCTCTATTGGAGAATTATTGATTATTTCTTATACTATGGATAAATATTTTCCAAAAAAAAGGAAAGGGATTTTCACTTTGGACCAGGACACAAGAAACCGAATTCTCTGTGAAATGGTGCGAAGAGTAAGGAGAGTCTCTGGGCAAAAACGAACGAGGAAACAATGTCTGAAAAGATATAACGACTTGTACCGGAGGCAATCTAAAATGCGCACTTTGATAAAGAGTTATGTTAAAAAATGTAAGCAATATCGATATAAATATAGTTTAATTATATAATCTTAAGTATTAAAAATGTATAGTTTTTAATTGGAATAGTTTCAATAAGATAAACAAGTTAAACAATAATAGGATTAAAAGATTACCATTGACTGCAGATAAAGTGTGAATGAATCAAGTTTTTATAGGATTTTCAGACAAAGTTTTGTGTGTTTGGATTTTTAAGAATATATTTTCAAAAATTTTGTATTTTATATTATTTAATAGTCAAAAGAACTTTTTTTATAATGCTATAGATAATAGCACTCCAAATAATAATCCAATGGATGAGCAAGGAGAAAAAGATATGGATAACATTGCAGGTAATTTAAAAAAAAAATCTTTGACATTTCTTTAATATATATATTTTATATAAATATAAATTTATTTTTAATAATAATTTTAGGACATGTAGAGCCTACAGAGTCAGAAATTGAGGATACTATGCATAGTTGGCAAGATGAAGAACATTTGGAACAAGAGGACGAGGAGGGCCATGAAGAAGATGAGGTTCATCCAGGAACATCAGGTGATTTTTTTTTTTTTTTTTTTTTTTTTAGTGGTGATATATATATTCTACAAACATTTTATATATATATATATATATATATATATATATATATATATATATATATATATATATATATATATATATATATATATATATATATATATATATATATATAAACAATAGATATTTATGCATATATATATATATATATATATATCAATTTTATTAATATGTGTATATATTTTTTTTAAATACACAAATATAGTTTAATGTGTTTATGTGATTATGTGTTTATATATATATATATATTTATATATATATATATATATATATATATAAACACATAGAGAGAGAGAGAGATTAATATATATATATATATCGACAGATAGATATATGTATATAGATCAAAAAAGACAGATATAAATATAGAAATAAAATTAATTGAAAGATAACATAGAGAGAAAAATATAGTGTAAGATAGATATATTTTAAAGTTACATTATCAATACATTGTAATCAAAATTTTGTTTTTTGAAGAAACTCAACAAAATATAAGAAACTTAGAGGTGCACGATGAAGACTCTCAGTCACCTCAATATTATAACTGGGGTAAGTGTTATAGCATTTATGAATAAATATATATTATTGCTGTTGGTAATTCCATTGACAGATATTTTTTTTTACTCCCATGTCTATAAATGCTATTCAAAAGAATAAAAATATATGTTTAATATAAATATATATATTTTTTAGTTCCGGATGATGAAAAAATTTTAATAAGCAAAAAAGAGCTCCTTGAAGTCCTGCTTAAAGCTGAAACTGGACTGATAAGCAGTTACTCAGCAGTCAGGAAAATGAGGCTGAAATATGAAAAAATGTAACTTTTTCATTTATGTGTTATTAAAAAAATTATGAATGTGCTAGCAACATTTATTTTATTTTATTTTATATACAGAATAAATGCATATATTATTTAACAAATATAAACAATTGTCGTTAATGTGTAATATATTGAAACATCTTATCAATGAAAGGGTAATATTAGGTCAATGTAAGACGTTAATTTGAAAAGAATAGTAGTGAAATGTCTAGAGGGGTTGTGTAAAGTAGGTAGAGAAAAACAAATTAGTTGGTAAAGATAAAAGACGTGTTGAAAATCTAAAGGAGTAATAGTTAAAGGTCTGCATGGGGTGTCTAAAATAGCTAAACAAAAAAACAAGACTTTGTAAGACATGTGTTAAAATAACGTAGAATAATAGTAAAAGGTCTGTATGGGGTGTCTAAAGTAGATAAACCAAAAAATAAGGACTTTGTAATATGTAAGACATGTGTTAAAATAACGTGGAATAATAGTAAGGGCTCCATTTATCATGATAAATGGAGGCCTAAAAGGTCTGTATGGGGTGTGTAATGTAGAGAAACCAAAACACATGACTTTGTAATAAGTAAGACATGTGTTAAAAATAACGTTGAATAGTAGAAAAACGTCTGCATGCGGTGTGTAAAGTAGATAAACCAAAAAAAAATGACTTTGTAATATGTAAGCCATCTGTTAAAAATAACGTGGAATAGTAGTAAAAGGTTGTGGTTTGTAAAAAAAACACAAAAAGAATAATAATATAGAAATTTGTTCAATTCATATTACAAATATAAATGTTTTAACCAATTATATAACATTATTAAAAAGAATGGCTATTAGAATCCAGTAATAAAAAAGGCAAATACCAAAAAATATGCGCTTTTTTACGATGATGGAATGGTAAATATAGTCGAGATTTATCATTAACACGCCGCATCTCGACTTTGGAAAACAGCGGTATAATACGACCAGTTTTTTTTTATAAATATTGGCGCACAAGTGCGCCTCACAGAGGGCGAGCTGCGGAGAACTTCTTGGAGAACTGAAAGTCGGATTTCACCAAACAATGATAAATGGAGCCCTATATATAGTGCCTTGTATTAATGCATTACTTATTTATATCTTTCATTTCATGCTTGTTTTGTTCATTTTAACTACTACAGTTTACTTCATTTATGAGCGGATCTCTTTGGTTAATTCTGCATTGATACTAATATTACGGGATATAGGACACAATATGATTTACTAAACTCAGATGGCAAACGACTACCTTTTAAAGATTATTGCTTTTGTTGTAGGACATCAATTTAATGACCCTTTGCAGTAAACATTTGTGAGAGATTCCTTTTTAATCAATCTTTCAAAATGTTATTTTGTACTAGCTCATTTCTATAATTGTATCTTTATATTTTAATGAAGTATAAAACTTAAAAAAAAAAAAAAAATATATATATATTATCATTTTTATTTTTTTCTCTCAAATGTTCTTGCAACAGTCCTTTCTTTCATGTAATTAGCAAGAGTCCATGAGCTAGTGATGTATGGGATATACATTCCTACCAGGAGGGGCAAAGTTTCCCAAACCTCAAAATGCCTATAAATACACCCCTCACCACACCCACAAATCAGTTTTACAAACTTTGCCTCCTATAGAGGTGGTGAAGTAAGTTTGTGCTAGATTCTACGTTGATATGCGCTCCGCAGCAGGTTGGAGCCTGGTTTTCCTCTCAGCGTGCAGTGAATGTCAGAGGGATGTGAGGAGAGTATTGCCTATTTGAATTCAATGATTTCCTTCTACAGGGTCTATTTCATAGGTTCTCTGTTATCGGTCGTAGAGATTCATCTCTTACCTCCCTTTTCAGATCGACGATATACTCTTATATATACCATTACCTCTACTGATTCTCGTTTCAGTACTGGTTTGGCTTTCTACTACTTGTAGATGAGTGTCCTGGGGTAAGTAAGTCTTATTTTCTGTGACACTCTAAGCTATGGTTGGGCACTTTTATATAAAGTTCTAATATATGTGTTCAAACATTTATTTGCCTTGACTCAGGTTGTTCAACATTCCTTATTTCAGACAGTCAGTTTCATATTTGGGATAATGCATATGAATTAATCAATTTTTTTCTTACCTTAAAATTTGACTTTTTCCCTGTGGGCTATTAGGCTCGCGGGGGCTGAAAATGCTTCATTTTATTGCGTCATTCTTGGCGCTGACATTTTTGGCGCAAATTTTTTTTTCTGTTTCCGGCATCATACGTGTCGCCGGAAGTTGCGTCATTTTTTTTACTTTTTTTGCGCCAAAAGTGTCGGCGTTCCGGATGTGGTGTCATTTTTGGTGCCAAAAGCATTTAGGCGCCAAATAATGTGGGCGTCTTTTTTGGCGCTAAAAAATATGGGCGTCTCTATTGTCTCCACATTATTTAAGTCTCATTATTTATTGCTTCTGGTTGCTAGAAGCTTGTTCACTGGCATTTTTTTCCCATTCCTGAAACTGTCATTTAAGGAATTTGATCAATTTGGTTTTATATGTTGTTTTTTCTATTACATATTGCAAGATGTCTCCGTTTGTCCCTGAGTCAGAAGCCACTTCTGGAAAAATGCTTAACTGAGTTTCAGTTCTACCAAAGCTAAGTTCATTTATTTTAAATGTTATAAATGTTTATCTTTAGCTATGATTTGTAATAAGTTATTATGATATACTTTTACATGCAGATTCCATTAGTATTTATGCTTTATACATTTCCATTCTTAAGTGCAAGAAATGTTTAGAAGATTTATAAGAAATATTTTTTCTGATTAAGGCTATGTCTGACTTCGTGCCTTCTAATACGATTTTTAGGTCTTTTTCACTTCTTTTTTAATTATTGAAGTTTCAAATGACCAACAACATACTGATTTATCCTTCTCTGATGATGTTTTTTTCTCTTTCAGAAATTCTCTTCATCAGATATTGACACTAACAAATCTACTTTTTTATATAATTTTTTATTATTAAAGTACATTTGTTCTTTGTTGAAGAGGTGTTGATTATTTTGGATATTAAGGTAACTAGTTCTTTAAGACTAGCTGACACTATTTCTGCCTTTTTTATTTCTTCTGTGATTTCAGAGGTTTTCTTTCCAATTCCCCATACTAGGGAATGGAATAGGCTGAGAATTTTCTTTTATTTTTAAACTATATTCTTTGTCAGCAGTTAAATTCAATTTGGAGGGTTCTCCAATTTATTGGAGCTATCTCTACTCCTACTAATTATGCTATTGTTTTTATAGCAAAATAGTATTTATTTTCCTTTATATAGTTGTATCTTATTTTTGGAAAATTATTTAGTTTCAGGTACTTTTCTTGGTCCTGTGATATTGCAATTGCTTCTTTTTTTCTGTTTACTTTAAGATCAAGTATCAGATCATGATTTATTTTAGCATTGTTAAGGGACAACATTTACTAGACTAGGTGCCGTTGCATTTGTCTTGTTGTTTTGCATTTTGCAAGTCCTCTGTTTTGACTGGTCCTTTAAACTGGACTATCATGCTAATGATTTCATTTGTGTCTTCATTTTATTGAATATATTCGCAAATGAGGGTTAATCTATGTCTTTAGCTATTTTAGCTAGAAGAATTCTGTGATTTAAAAAAAAAAAAAAAAAGAAAATCCATATTTCTTTTGTTCTAAGATAATCAATTATAATTGGATTAAATTCTTAACTGTTACTATGGGCTTGAAGATTGAGTTCTAAGACTAAAACTTTAAGCTTATACTAGTTTGGTTGTTCTTATTAAGGAACGAATCCTGAGTTCTTTCCCAAGTAACATGTTTTTAATTGGGGTTCGAAATTAGCTCCCTAATGTTGCGATGCACATGCCGTATTCCAGCTTGGCTGGTAAGGGGCAGGTTAAGACTTCTTTTGAAATTTATTTGGTTCTATTTTGTCCAAATTTCTTTGATTTTATTCCAGTAAGGCTAACACTTTCTTTCAGTGTGTTTCTGTCCTATATATTTTGGATACTGTTGAGGCATGGCTGGGTACTCATGGGGTTCAAGCACTGCTCAGACCTGGAATCTTCTGGGGTTTTTATTCCAGTTCCTTTTCTAGGAACTGGGTTTTGGAGTTTTATTCAAACTATTTTGCCTTTTTGTGGTCATTGATAGCATTATTTGTTTTCTTTAGATACAATAAATGCGTATTCTTCATTTTTCTGTTTTCATTCAGATTATTTCCTGAGGATGCGGATTCTCATATGTTTCACTTGCTCTTCAGGACATAGTTAGAGGATCTTTTTTCAAAAGCTCTTGATTCCTCACACAAGGGTCACCTTTTTTTTAGGTTTCCAGATGGTTTATGTCATTATCTTTGTCTCTATCAGACAAGGGACAATTTGTATTGGGTTCCGTCTGTCGGTACCTTTAGTCTCTATTATTTCCTTCAGTTGCTATATTTGCATAGAAGTTTTAACAGCATTGGATTCAATTCCCTTTGCTCATTTTCAATGGAAAGATCATTTCCAGCTTTTTATGAGTGTTGTTTCTTCAAGAACATGGTTGGACGATCAATTAACCAAAATGTTTGTTGATTCCTCAGACAAGAGTAACCTTTTTTAGATTTCCGGATAGATTCAGTGTCCATGACTCTGTCTCTGTTGGACAGGAGATGTCTGAAATTGGTTTCAGCTTATTGAAACCTTCAGTCTCAATCATTCCCTTCGGTAGCCTTATGCATGGAAATTCTAGGTTCTTATGACTGCTGCATTGGACGTGTTCCCCTTTGCTAATTTTCACATGTGACCTCTTCAGCTCTGTATGCTGAACCAGTGGTGCCGGGATTATACAAAGATATCTCATTTAATATCTTTAAAACTGATTGTTCGACACCCTCTAACGTGGTACAGACCACCATCGTTTAGTTCAGGGGGCTTCTTTTTTTCTTCCAACCTGGACTGTGATCTCAACAGATGCAAGTCTGACAGGTTGGGGAGCTGTATGGGGGTTTCTGACAGCACAAGGGGTTTGAGAAATCTCAGGAGGTGAGATTACCAATCAATATTTTGGAACTCCGTGCAATTTTCAGAAGCTCTTCAGTCATGGCCTCTTCTAAAGAGAGAATCGTTCATTTGTTTTCAGACAGACAATGTCACAACTGTGGCATATATCAATCATCAAGGAGGGACTCACAGTCCTCTGGCTATGAAAGAAGTATCTCGAATACTGGTATGGGCGGAATCCAGCTCCTATCTAATCTCTGCGGTTCATATCCCAGGTATTGACAAATGGAAAGCGGATTATCTCAGTCGCCAAACGTTACATCCGGGCGAGTGGTCTCTTCACCCAGAGGTGTTTCTTCAGATTGTTTCAAATGTGGGGACTTCCAGAAATAGATCTGATGGCTTCTAATCTAAACAAGAAACTTCCCAGGTATCTGTCCAGATCCAGGGATCCTCAGGCGGAAGCAGTGGATGCATTGTCACTTCCTTGGAAGTATCATCCTGCCTATATTTTTCCGCCTCTAGTTCTTCTTCCAAGAGTAATCTCCAAGATTCTGAAGGAATGCTCGTTTTTTTCTGCTGGTGGCTCCAGCATGGTTTCACAGGTTTTGGTATACGGATCTTGTCCGCATGGCTTCTTGCCAACCGTGGACTCTTCCGTTAAGACCAGACCTTCTGTCACAAGGTCCTTTTTTACCATCAGGATCTCAAATCCTTAAATTTAAAGGTATGGAGATTGAACGCTTGATTCTTGTCAAATAGGTTTCTCTGACTCTGTGATTAATACTATGTTACAGGCTCGTAGATCTGTATCTAGGAAGATATATTATCGAGTCTGGAAGACTTACATTTCTTGGTGTCTTTCTCATCATTTTTCCTGGCATTCTTTTAGAATTCCGAGAATTTTTCAATTTCTTCAGGATGGTTTGGATAAAGGTTTGTCTGTAAGTTCCTTGAAAGGACAAATCTCTGCTCTTTCTGTTCTTTTTCACAGAAGGATTGCTATTCTTCCTGATATTCATTGTTTTGTACAAGCTTTGGTTCGTATAAAACCTGTTATTAAGTCAATTTCTCCTCCTTGGAGTTTGAATTTGGTTCTGGGGGCTCTTCAAGCTCTTCCGTTTGAACCTATGCATTCACTGGACATTAAATTACTTTCTTGGAAAGTTTTGTTTTCTTTTGGCCATCTCTTCTGCTAGAAGAGTTTCTGAATTATCTGCTCTTTCTTGTGAATCTCCTTTTCTGATTTTCCATCAGGATAAGGCGGTGTTGCGAACTTCTTTTAAATTTTTACCTAAGGTTGTGAATTCTAACAACATTAGTAGAGAAATTGTGGTTCCTTCATTATGTCCTAATCCTAAGAATTCTAAGGAGAGATCATTGCATTCTTTGGATGTAGTTAGAGCTTTGAAATATTATGTTGAAGCTACTAAGAATTTCCGAAAGACTTCTAGTCTATTTGTTATCTTTTCCGGTTCTAGGAAAGGTCAGAAGGCCTCTGACATTTATTTGGCATCTTGGTTGAAATCTTTAATTCATCATGCTTATGTCGAGTCGGGTAAATCTCCGCCTCAAAGGATTACAGCTCATTCTACTAGGTCAGTTTCTACTTCCTGGGCGTTTAGGAATGAAGCTTCGATTGATCAGATTTGCAAAGCAGCAACTTGGTCTTCTTTGCATACTTTTACTAAATTCTACCATTTTGATGTGTATTCTTCTTCTGAAGCAGTTTTTGGTAGAAAAGTACTTCAGGCAGCTGTTTCAGTTTGATTCTTCTGCTTATAATTTCAGTTTTCTTCATTACAAGATTTAAACTTTATTTTGGGTGTGGATTATTTTTCAGCGGAATTGGCTGTCTTTATTTTATCCCTCCCTCTCTAGTGACTCTTGCGTGGAAGATCCACATCTTGGGTAGTCATTATCCCATACGTCACTAGCTCATGGACTCTTGCTAATTACATGAAAGAAAACATAATTTATGTAAGAACTTACCTGATAAATTCATTTCTTTCATATTAGCAAGAGTCCATGAGGCCCACCCTTTTTTGTGGTGGTTATGATTTTTTTGTATAAAGCACAATTATTCCAATTTTTTTTCTTATCACCCCACTTCTTGGCTATTCGTTAAACTGATTTGTGGGTGTGGTGAGGGGTGTATTTATAGGCATTTTGAGGTTTGGGAAACTTTGCCCCTCCTGGTAGGAATGTATATCCCATACGTCACTAGCTCATGGACTCTTGCTAATATGAAAGAAATGAATTTATCAGGTAAGTTCTTACATAAATTATGTTTTTTGTTAGTTATTTCTTATAAAATGTTTGCAACCAATTAGGGTCAGATATAATTTAGTTCATGCTAATAAACATTATGGACCCCATGAATTAAAGGATGTGCGGACAACTCGACCCGTATGCATCATTACATACTCCAAGTGTGTGATGCCTGCCCCCTTACTCATGCTACTAATCGTGAGAGAGAAGGGACTGTCAATCATCGAGAGTGAGCAAGCTCTCTGTGATTTCTCATTGCCACCTCAGGTCTTGATAAGAACATCCAAGCCAGTTTTATTTATCAGGAACAGTTTTACAGTATTTGAGAGACCAATTTATGCTGCTTCTATTAATAATCAAATCTATGAAGACCACCTAACTTTTGATTTGTCTATAAATTCTGTAAACTGAGTGTTTTTATTAATACAAATGTTTTGTGCATCATTTTGCATTACTTTCATTTTTTAAATTAATAGAAAATCCCTTTCATTTTTAATCCTTGCTACAGGTAAGTGAGTTTGATTCAATATTTTAGCAAAATGTATGTTGTCAAAATTCATGTTGAGGATATATAATTTAGTGTGTTTTACACTGTAACTACAATTTATTTAAATGCTTAAAACATTGGTAATAAATCATAAAAATGTAATAAGCATTTCAGGAAATATGATTTACTCATCCTATATAATAAAAGGCCAAGTGTGTTTGTCCGAAGCTGTCATGCGCAGTAGAGACTGCGCGCAAGGACAAACACACCTGGCCTTCCAACTGACCTGGCATCTGGTGTCAGCGTGCTGTGGAATGGGCGTGACCGGGCGGGTGCAGCGTGGGCGCGGCCGGGCGGGTGTGATGTGGGAGGAGCCTGGACGTGACGTGGGCGGGGCTGGGTGTGACGCGGGCGGGGTCAGATGCCGGGGCTGACTGCCGAGACAGAGAGCTCTAAAGATGGGGGATAGAGAGAGCAGAAGAAAGTGGATAAAGAGGGGGAGAGAGCGAGCAAAAGAGAGGGGGGAAGAGAGCGAGCAAAAGAGAGGGGGGAAGAGAGCGAACAAAAGAGAGGGGGAGAGAGTGAGCAAAAGAGAGGGGGGAGAGAGCAAGAGCAAGGGGTGGGACCGCTGTACTTCAAAAAATGGCCCGTGTACACGGGCTTTAGGACTAGTCTTAAATAAACTGCCATCTTCAGAGAGAAAGAGAGAAAATCAACTTTAATATAGCAAGGCCATATTAAGTAACCAACTTCAGTAACCAACTTGAAATCCAATTAACTCTGCACTGCCAATCAAGAATAAACTATAGTAATAACTGAAAGGCAAAGTGAAAATAAAACACACATAAATAACACATTTTATTATGCATTAATGCAAAATAATAATACTCCATTAGGTTCAATCTAAATTTACTGATATTAGATAAATTTAAACATAGAAGATACCCAAAGAAGATTTACAGGTTGCAAATTAGTGCACAAAATGGGTTGGCTTTTAAAGGGACAAAAATCACAAACTTTTGTTTTCATAATTCAAATAGACTATACATTTTTTAACTTTCCAATTTTTGCTTCATTCTCTTGGAATTATTTAGTGAATGAACAGCAATGCAGTACTGGGAGCTAACTGAACACAGCCAATGACAGAAGGTATATTGAATATGTGCAGCCACCAATCAGCATTTAGCTCCCCGCCCCTGAGCTTACCTAGATATGTTTTTCAACAAAAGATACCAAAAGAAGTATGCAAATTAGATAATAGAATTACATTGGAAAGTTGTTTAAAAATTATATGTTCTATCTGAATGAAGAAATAAAAATTTGGGGTTTCATTTCCTTTTTAAGTAATGTCATTTACCTATCCGGGAAAGCATGTAAGTTATTTTAAGCATAGGAAAAATGATAGCAATTAAGGGGACATTTTCTGAATTTTTTCTTATCCTAGAGAAGCAACTGATTTCATTAAGAATGTCAAGAATTATTTTTTTGCTTATAAAATCAACTACTACAGCGTCGTTAGTAATATATTTCCTACCTATCATCAAGGGGCAATGAAACTCAAAAATAGTTTGGTCAAGCAATGGGGTGACATCTGAGTAATTTCTGTCAATAATATAATAGCAACCGTATCCTATGTATATCAATATTGTGTGTAACAGCCCACTTTAATCATGCAGATCCATTATTTTAGAAACATTTACATTAATTGTACAAAAATGATTAAATAATCAAGACAATAATCAGGCTCAGTTCTGAAAAGAAGCCAACTAATCTAACAATTTAATTAACAAATCAAAATACATGTGTATATATAGCCTTACAGCAAAGTAAGGGGGCGCTAGTGATAGTATAGATAGTGATATTAATCTATATACTCTTTAAAAAATGCAAATTGGTAATTGTGTATACAATACAAATAAAAAAAAATTAAATAAAATAAAACAAAATAAAAGAAAAATGAAATAAAATCCTCTCAAATGAGGGAAGTCCAAATATAATTACAAAATCAAGGCAAAAATAAGTCCTTTTCAAAACCAAGTGGAAAAGCCCTGTGGTGGCTGCCTCCTCCTCGCCGACTGGTCCGGGTATAACTATGAGGAATAAAAGAAAATAGAGGAGCGCCTCATGTGTAGGATCAACAGATATAAAAATCAGTAATAACAGTAGTAGAGCCAAATGGGTACTCACACACTTTACAAGCACACCAATGTGCTGGTAGTAGCAGGCTGCAGATTCAAATAGGTGTGGCAGCTCACCTCTCAGGTAGTACTGTGATGCTGGAGATGGAAAAGGAGACAGAAAAAAAGCACTACATGTGCAGACTGTTAAAGATATAACAAACAATATTTTCAGTGGTACAGATGGTTACTCACATACTCCATGAGCACACTTATGTGCTGGTAGAAACAAGCTGCAAATTTTGGGCAGGTGTAGCAGCTCACCCCAGATCAGATTTCTTAATGCTGTAATCAAATGGCTCCAATAGGTAACACAAAGTCCCAAAAAGGTAGAGAGACTCTTATGTATCAGCAGGGCAGTAGGTAGGTAAAGATATCCACTCAAAGGCGTATTTCCAGTAAAATACAAATATTTATTAAAAACAAAAGGTAAAAAACACAACAGAACAATTGCTGTGTTAGGTGGATAAAAAAGGGGTTAACAGTGACCCCAATAATGCAACGCGTTTCTCGGTTTTGCACCGTTTCATCAGGCATGTTTTTAATAAATATTTGTATTTTACTGGAAATACGCCTTTGAGTGGATATCTTTACCTACCTACTGCCCTGCTGATACATAAGAGTCTCTCTACCTTTTTGGGACTTTGTGTTACCTATTGGAGCCATTTGATTACAGCATTAAGAAATCTGATCTGGGGTGAGCTGCTACACCTGCCTAAAATTTGCAGCTTGTTTCTACCAGCACATAAGTGTGCTTATAGAGTATGTGAGTAACCATCTGTACCACTGAAAATATTGTTTGTTATATCTTTAACAGTCTGCACATGTAGTGCTTTTTTTCTGTGTCTCCTTTTCCATCTCCAGCATCACAGTACTACCTGAGAGGTGAGCTGACACACCTATTTGAATCTGCAGCCTGCTACTACCAGCACATTGGTGTGCTTGTGAAATTTGTGAGTATCCATTTGGCTCTACTACTGTTATTACTGATTTTTATATCTGTTGATCCTACACATGAGGCGCCCCTCTATTTTCTTTTATTCCTCAAAATCAAAATACATTTATATCATGGAGATATCCATAGAAGAGACGCAGAACAGAATAGAACTCACAAAGCAGGTCTCTGCTGGCTGTAAAAGGAAGGTTCTCCAGTTGGAACCTAGGTAAAAAGATTTTATTGGTCAGTTAGGATTTTGGTGATCACTATAGGGGATTTAACTTTAGGGGGATATGTAAAATTACAAAGGGAGATCTTTTAGCTGCTGTGGAGTATTTTTATGTGGAGAAATATGAATTAGGGTTAATATCAGTGAGTGAAGGTTGCAGTTGTGGTTAATTGTAGTGAAGGGGGTCAGTCCTAATTTAATGTTAAGGATGGGAGTCTCCTATTCTGCTTTAACACCAGTGAGAGCAGCAACCTGCAATAGGGAACCAGTATTAATTAGTGATCAACATATAGCACATTTGTTACTATAATATAGTGCTCCTACATTATCAAAGACACAATCCTGTTTACAAGCTCACTAATGTAGGTGTGAGCATTGTAAAATGCACGGTCGTGAACGTGTGGACTAGGCATTCACAAAGGTGCAATCTCGTTAGAAAGCTCTTTCACAAAGGTGTGTTTCCTTTTAAGAACACGTTGACAAAGGTGAAATCTTGTTTTATCATTTTTGCAAATGCATTATTGCAATAGAATGGTTTCACGTTTAACAGTTTCAGTATCGTTAAAATCCGGTTTAAGCTGATGTCATAAGTTCTTCTGTTAGAAACCCATAGTCGTTATTGTTTTGAGATGTGGATCACGCAAATCTAGAAAACAGTGCATCTAAATCAATAAATGGAAATACTGGGGATAAAAATATTTTTAAAATATGACGCGATACAAATTACATTTGTATTGTTTAGCGGTAGTGATGATGGATTTAGTTTGTAATAGTTTATTCTCACACATGTAAAAAATTTCTTTACCCGCTGAACAAAAGACTTAATTCAAAGATAGAGGTGTGAAAGGGTCATTGTATATACCCGTTCTGACTGGCTTAGTTTCTATGCTGATAACAAGCAATTAATACACAAACGCATTTTAAGGCACTTTTCTAGTCGATATTTTCACTGCTTAGGGCTTTTAACGCATTGATCCATTTTGGATTGCAATCATGCAAGCTTGGATAGCAATAAAAAGCCTCTTGTAATGGCTGGTTATTTATTGCATGCCTGCAAATGGGCAAATTTGTTTGCGGGTGCATAATAAATTATAAAGAGTTCCACTTGTAATCTAGCCCAAAATTTTTAAATCACATTTTTTTTTTTTTTAAATTGTGGATTTAATACGGAAAAATCGTATGCCTTGAGAATGATAAAGTAATGCCTAGAAGAAATTACAAGAAATGTCTCACTTTTACTTAAACAATATAAAAATGTTAGTATTGTATCTTCTGAAATCAATCTCAGGTATTATTGCACCCTTACTTGTTCTCATAAAATGGAATTTGACAGAGGAAGCAGGCATCTGAGCTTTTATTTTGGGGGAAGGTGATCAAATGAAGTTCCACAGGATGATCCAAAGTCAGAAATGGAGCCAAGGCAAGAACCAAAAGGACAACTGTGGAAAACAATTGAAGAGAGGCAAGATAACAGAACCATAGGACAATCAAGGGGTTAATAAGCTAAAGGAAACGGGTATCTAGGCTAGAAGGATGCTCTTGGAGGAGTAACATGGGAAGGAAATAGAACATGGACATTCTTGACGTAGGTCACCTAAAGATAAATGCTCAGAATTTAAATGTTCTTTTCTAAAATTCTTTGTAGGACTATGTAATATTAGCAAACCTTCCTAAATAATAACACTAGAATGAAGAGCTTTTGGTCATTGGGCACAGAATCTGGAGGAACAGCATCAGAACATGGAGATGGTGTTGACAACATGCATGTGTGACCAGAAACTTAGTGGCTGTGGTCCATTGGTGGACATGTAAATAACACAATGTGAAATTAATACTCTGTACTATTTAATATAATTATGTAGTTCTTATATTAAAAGTGAACTAATACAGAATACTGCCTTACAATACATTTATTTTTACCATCTGGCTCCCAGTTAAGTCACTCTTGCAAACGCTTTAAAATTGCCTTTCTAGAAATACTTAGAAATAAACAACAGTTTGACAGTTACAATTAACCTGGGACAGTTTCTGCACATACGGATAAAGAGTCTATTGGGATTATTTTTATTGTGCCTTTGAGAGAAACATGCTATAGAATCACAGTTGTTGTCTGAGTTATGGAAATGCTAGGCATAAACCATATATGATTTTAACAAAAGCAAACTGTTTATCAATTCCTACAAAAAAATAATATATTTAGCTAGCTAAAAGTAATTGGTGCCTTTCTCTTCAATGGAAACATTTGATGAGCCAATTTATACCTTTTTATAACTTTATTTACAGTTTATAGTATAGTGGAACACAGCCAAATATTTTATTTATGCGGTTGCCAAAATATTAAATGTTTGTTAGCTGTGGAATCTAATGCAGAAAGGCATTTAATGAAAACCACTTCTAACTGCTTTTTATTTGGCTATAAATCAGAGAAATGCATTATAATTTCTCAGTATATACGGCAACTAATTCATCATAAATAAACGACAACTGCCTAGATGTGAGAAAATCTGATTTAATGGGAGCAGACCAATCAGTTTTCAATCTGAAATCTAATTAATTCTGCGCTGTCAATCAAGAGTGTGAACATAAATTACGAAATAGCAATAAAACCAAAAAATATAAAAATATATATACATTCATTTTAATATGTCAGAATGTTATATTCTGTTAATTATGCTTTTATATATATTTTAACTTTTTTTTCTGAACTGAGCTACTTATTCATCATTTTGCAGATTCCCTATTCATCATAGCAGGGCAAGCTTTTAGTTTCCATGAGTAATCTTATGCACTTTAAAGAAATACTGGCAGATAATGAAAATTAGGAAATTAAATTTACAGTATAAAGAATGCAAACACATATAAGCTTTTAACCCCTTGCACCACAGTATATAGAATGAAAACACATATAAGCTTTTAACCAGTGGCGTCACTAGGGGGGTGCGGGCCGCACCTGGGTGACACCCTCCAGGGGTTGACCCCACCAGAATTTTTTTTTTTAATTTTATTGAAATTCAAACAAATACAATGTAGAGATGCATAGATTATTTTATTAGAGGGGCCAGCATTTGTGAACATTAGTGGGACTGGGGAATTTGTAGACACTTCTATTTTTTGCCCCTTGAGCCAGCACTGCAATTTCCACAAAAAGTTTTCCCGGCTGCTTTTGCTTGTTTGTCTGTGCTCACTGCTCATTGACATGTGGAGCAGTGGAGTCACTTACTGCTATGCTGTCTCTCTAAACGGGAACCGGGAGATCATGAGGGGGATGCCTGGCACCTGACTGCATGACTGTCTGACACTGTCTCTAAAGTGAAGGAGACACGTATGATGCCCACCAGACCGGTACGGTTACGGTACACTAAGTGCACACTGAAGAGGTAGGAGGGGAGGGCGGGCAGGGGTCTGGGGGTGGGCAAAGTGCAGAGGTGATTGGCCATAAGAAGCAGTAGGCACGCGGCCTGGGGCTATGCACTGACAGATTTGGAACAAAGTCAGAGAGCAGAATTTTCATAGTTTGCGCGCCTAAACCTTTTCTTTAGTGATTTATTTTTAGAGTGCTCTGTTTATCTTTCTTTTGATGTGCTGCTGAGCCAGGGAGCAGCTCTAGGCATAAGCTTTATAATTAATGCAGTGCAGTTTACATATTTTGTATGTGTGTGTGCCTGTGTGTTTTTGTGTGCCTGGGTGTTTTTGTGTGTGCGTGGGTGTTTTTGTGTGTGCGTGGGTGTTTGTGTGTGTGTGCCTGGGTGTTTGTGTGTGCCTGGGTGTTTGTGTGTGTGTGTGCCTGGGTGTTTTTGTGTGTGTAAATCAAATCTAGACAAGTGATGAACTTTACACCTCACTCCAGATATAGCCTCCTTTGCTAGTGTTGTCTTCTCACAAGTGACAGCACAATGTTTTAGTAAAAATGGAAAAAATATGAAAGGGGCGCTAAAAAAAGCAATCTGGATATTTTCAAAAAATGTTAATTAGATGAAATTATTCCTTGTTAGTGAAGGTATATTTTAAACTTACTACGTGTAATATTCCTAGAACATATCGTCCTATGGATGATTAAATTAATAGAACAAAATGATATTAATAGAACATTGGAAAGAAAAAAGAAAAAATGTAAGAAAGAAAAAATAGAGTGAATTCCTTTAGGGAGTGAATGCCAAGTATATAAGATAATTGGTGTAGTACAGATAAATGTGTAAAAAAGATTGACGATGCGCAGTGGATGTGAATAAGATTCCTATGTCTGTTCCAAATAAATCTCTTTGTGCTCAATCTAATATTAGAAGAAGTAGGAAAAACTAAAAGAAAAAACTAAAAATGGTGATATAATATCAAGTGCGAGAGTTAATAAACTACGATGGTCCTATATGTAAATATTGAGTCTGTCGTAAATGAAGGATCTCCTAAGACTCTGTACTATCACTATGTGTACTTAATAAGATTCACAAATAAGCCAAGAAGGCATCAAATGATGTCATACAAAATTGATTTGATATAAATAACTAGTTTAATAAACATCAATAAATTTGTTCAAAATATACATAAAACTCATAGGACTATGCTAATACTGGTAATATTAAATACAAATAGAAATAAAATGATAAAAATAACACCGGTGTTATAAATTCTATAATACTTCAGACATTGAAAAATTAATTTAAGATATTTGATAAAAGGCAACAGATATTTATACAGAGAGTATATTTATAGATACATATCAGATGTGATAGCTGGGTTGAGACAAGGATAAAATCTGATTATTGTTGGAGCGTTAATCGTTCCCAATATTTCTGCATTCAATACGCTCGGAACTAATATATGATCTGACAATCCTTGATGTTTATACACATTGTATCCATAAACGTAATATTTGTAATGCGTGAGACTGTTGCAAAGCTTTGACAATTCTTCCTTTTAACAGATCTAGAGACCATATCTTAAAGTAATGTCAGATACAATACTATCTTGTCTTGCTGTAAATGCTTTTTTAATAATCCGTAATAATAATAATACTTAGATCACAGTACCTTTAGGTGTAATCCTTAGAACACCTCTCTCCTCTCTGTTGGCGTTCCAACTGCTGGTAGATCAGCTGTGGGGTCACATGGGTTTCATGGACCAATGATGCAGGGTCCTTTTTTGAATTAAGTGCGCGCACTGTGTTCCTTAATAGATCCTTCACACGGCTCCTCTCGCTGTCCTATTACTACCTCGGTTTCTTTATTTCAAAGAACAGGGTTAGGTGCAGCGGTCCTGGGTGCCGGATAAAAACTGTATAGTTGAGAGCTGTTAGGTTGGATCAACGCGTATCGGCTTCCACGAAACCTTTCTAGCCAGATTGAGTTATGTGATCTTTTTGTGTGAACTCCTTCAATGCCATACAAAATGGATCATATGCAAATAAAAATAAAAATAAGAAGTCTTTTTGTTTTCCTTTTTAAATATTTGTTTGAATCCTAATATCTCAACCCAAACTATTGCCTTTATATAATGAATTTAGAGATGGACATGCAAAACAACGAAACAATTCTGAAGATGTGTTATTCCATTGAATCATATATTATGATTCTCTTATTCTAACAATTACCAAGCGGATGCCTCCATACAAATAGTTTTGGTTTGAAGAAATCTTCTATGCAATTCATATCATTTATACTATTACTGATATATATTAAAGAACTCAGGGTTCACTTGTTCACATATAATTTGTTAGTCTATTCTTTGATGTTTCATATTTAATGGTAACGATGTACCCCCTTACAGGTACAGTTTTGCAAATGCTATAGTTGATTATTCTATAGTGTTCATATTGAACTGGCAAAAATTCTAAATCGTAAACCTAAATGTAGTTAGAAATATAAGCGGTGAATAATTCCACCTTTATTCCTGCAAGGGCTTAGTTATATAACGCCCAAATATCCAGTTCAGGGATGGACAAGAGAAAAAAATTGAATTGTGTATCTATATAAGTACTAGAATTATGCTGATTATAAACCTCTGGATGGCTCAAAAACATCCTTAGGAGAAGGAGCGGAACTGAGATACTCCTAAAATTTGTTAGAGTAATACGGTTCTGGAAAGGGTTACAAAATAATTGATGATATTATATCTATGTTTATGCTGATTACATTATGCATACCCAAGTATTCAAAAAAATATGTTTAAAGAGAAACTTCTAGATCTTTGATTACACTTTCTCAAAACGTTGAACTTTATGTGTTAATATTAAGTATGTGCCTAAGAGAACTAAAAATATTCTAGCTCCAAAATGTAGTTAGCGGTCCTCTTTTTATATTAAACTATTAATATCAAATTCACTATTTAATCCCTTTGGTTGTAGGGTACTAAAATTGTATATGAATTCAGCCTCTTTTTTTTTAACAGTTTTTGTTCCAAATTACCCCTCCTACTATCCTTTTTGATTTTGAAGATTCCCCAGTATTTAAATGTTTTCAGATTGCTATTATGTTTCTCTTTAAAATGCCTGTATAGAACTGTATCCTCTTTCTCGTGTTCTATTGCTAAGATATGCTCTCTGATCCGGTCTCTGAGTTTGCGGCTTGTTTGTCCAAAATATTTCAAACCACAGTCACACTGTATCGTATAAATAACATTTATATCAGTGCATCTCATCAAGTCTTGGATTTTTGTTACTTTCCCATTTTTGTCAGATTTAATCGTTTTTATTTTATTACTATATTTACATGACTTAGTTATAGCAAGGAAAAAAACCTTTAATTTCTGCTCCTTCTAAATCTCTACTTGTATTAGATCCACATTTAGTGCGATATTCACTCGGACAAAGTATATTTTTTAAGTTTTTTTGTCTTTCTATAAATAAATCTCGGACGGTCATGTAATTGTCTACCAATGATGGGATCTTTTTGTAGCAAGTGCCAATGTTTGTGAATTATTTTTTTGAACATTTTATGTTGTGCAGAATAATTTGTTATAATGGGAACCTCAATTTTATCAGTTAAATTAGAATAGTCCCTATATTTACTATTTGTTTGTATTTTTGTTTTGTTAGTAGTTCTTCTGTTTATCTGTTTGACTTCTTCTATTACAGAACTAATTCTCTTATGGTCATAACCCTTTTCTTCAAAGCGTCCAGCTATAATTTTAGATTGCTCTTCAAAACTCTTTATTCTTGAACAGTTTTTCCTAATTCTCAAAATCTGTCCTTTAGGTAGGGATATTCCTGATCCAGTTTTTTATGATGACAACTATTGTGGTCTATGTAATTGTTTGAATCAACTTTTTTGAAATAGGTTTTGGTCTCAATATTATTATCAACTATTTCTAATTCAATTTCTAAATAACTTATATTTTGTTTGCTGTATTCATGTGTAAAGGACAGTCCATATTTGTTGTCATTTAAATCTTTAAAGAATAACTCTAGGAGTTCTGTGTCCCCTCTCCATACAATAAATAGATTGTCTATATACCTTTTATAGAACACAAGGTTCGCACCCCATGGTGATGATTGGATTAAATGTTCTTCCAACATTCCCATAAAAAGATTTGCATAGGTAGAACCGTGTTTTACGTAAAATTTTTGGAAGCCGGAAAAAAAAAAGAAAAAAGATTTGCATAACTGGGTGCGAACCTTGTACCCATAGCCGTTCCCTTCAGTTGTAAGTAGAAGGTATCTTCAAACCGAAAATAGTTCTTTGTTAGTATGAAATTAATGCAATCTATAATAAAATTCCCTTGAATTTGTCATATTTGTGTCATTTTTTTAAAAAATTACTGATGGCCTGTAGCCCTAATTTGTGATCTATGCTAGTATATAGCGCTTTTACATCGCATGTTACAAGTGTCATATTCTCTTCCCATTTAACATCTTTGATTCAATTAAGAAAATTAGTTGAATCCGATAAATAAGAGGGTAACTGCTTGACATAGTCTTGTAGGAAATAGTCCACGTATTGGGATAGATTCATAGTTATAGAATCTATCCCTGAGATTATCGGTCATCCTGGTTTTTTTTTAGGGTCTTTATGTACTTTCGGTGGAAAGTAAAATATCGGGGTTCGGAAATGTCTAGTCAATAGAAACGTGTATTCTGAGTTATCTATCAATTTTGCTTTAATTGCATCAAGTTTCTCTTTTAATTGTGTGTGATAGATCTCTTTGTGCTCAATCTAATATTAGAAGAATACACCACTTATCTTATATACTTGGCGTTCACTTCCTAAAGGAATTCACTATATTTTTTTCTTTTTTACATTTTTTTCTTTTTTCTTTCGTATGTTCTATTAATATTATTTTGTTCTAGGATATGTTCTAGGAATATTACACGTAGTAAGTTTAAAATATACCTTCACTAACAAGGAAGAATTTCATCTAATTAACATTTTTTGAAAATATCCAGATTTCTGTTTTTGTGTGTGTGCCTGGGTGTTTTTGTGTGTGTTTGTGTTTGATTGTTTTTTTTGTGTGTGTGTGTGCCTGATTGTGTTTGTGTGTGTGTGTGCCTGATTGTGTTTGTGTGTGTGTGTGTGCCTGATTGTTTTTGTGTGTGTGTGTTTTGTGTTTGTGTGCGTCTGCTTTCTAGGGGGAGGGGGATGACACCATAACTTACCGCACCGGGTGACACCAACCCTAGTGACGCCACTGCTTTTAACCCCTTGCACCCCAGTATATAGAATGCAAATACATGTAAGCTTTAAACCCCTTGCACCCCAGTATATAGAATGTAAAATATATGTAAGCTTTTAACCCCTTGCACCTTTTGGATCTAGGCTCTTCGTGGCTTTCACTTTCAATGATGCTATGGAGCTGATGGGAAGGAAGGAGGCAGAAGGGTGGCCCACCACTTTGGTAGTGGGATGGAGAGGGAGGGATAGGTCCAAACACTACATAAATATTGTCCTCAGCTGGAGAAGGGAAGTGGGTCCAAACACTAATAAAAAAAACAAAAAAAAAACATAAAATGTTTCTGGCAGACTGACCGCCACTAACAAGGATGGCATTGACCAGTAGGAGTGGGGAGGGAAGAGAATTGTTTGGGGGTGATCAGAGAGGTGGGAGGGTGAGAAGGGATCACTGCACTGCAGAAAAAAAAAAAACCTTAGCCGCATGCTGGCAGAAGACTTGTTGTCAGTACTTAAGATAGTGGTGACCAGTGTTTGGTAGGAATCAGGGAGGTGGGATGTTTCAGGTGGGAGGGTAATCCCTACACTGCACTACCCTACACTACAGCAAATATCAACCTTTACAGCTAACTGATTAACCCCTTCACTGCCAGGAATTTAAAAAATGTGTTAAACAAATACTACAATCAGTGGCCTTCTAACTTACATATATGTACATTGGGCAAGTTTTTCTCTGGAAATCCCAGTAGCAAAACGTTTTTTATATCCCGTGAATTAATAGAATTTAACGTTTTACTATAAATGTTAATAAAGATTGAAGCAATTATTTTGGTATCTTATCTGCCTGCCTTACTTAAAGGACAATGAATTTTACATTTCAACACCACATATCACGTTTCATTATTGAACGTGAAACATTATTGCAATATACATTAGTTATTTATTTTGCTTTCTTTTGCAGTAAAAATTAACTGAAATTTGTACTTGTTCCACTTTCTCCCAGGGAAGCTTGGGTTAATACTTTTAGCTAATTTTCTGTGAGCAAGTTTACCCACCTCCTCTCTCTTATATTTTTTGTAGTCATTTTCTATTGTAAAATGGATTATTAGATCTGCATCAACAATCTAAAAGGAAAAGTATTTTAACTTTATATTTAGCTATTAGATGGAGGTTAGGAAGGAATATATGTTTGTTTAAATAACTGTTCAATAAATTATTACTAAGTAACTAAGCCAAATCAGTACTAAACCACCTTAAGGAAAGAAAAGAGGGAAAAGCCGGGCAGACAGGGGCTCCATGTACTAAGAGGCGGGCGGACAGCTTCTTAACTCGCGAAGCTGTCCGCCCGCCTCTGCTACACACGGGCAGCGGATCTATTGATCCGCTTGCCAGTATGTATCATTACACACTCAGCGGAGTGTGTAATGCCCGCTCCTTCAGTCGCGCGACCAAAGGGGCTGTCAATCACCGAGAGTGAGCGTGCTCTCAGTGATTTTGCTTCGCCACCTAAGAGGTGGCATAGGGTGTAGGAAGCAGCGGTCTAATGACCGCTGCTTCTTACATTGCGGGAAGCAGGCTTGCATATGCGAACCTGCCCCGCAAAGGCTCCGGAGCAGCTTTCGCTGCTTCGTACATGGAGCCCTATGTGCAATGAAACATTTTTATTTTTCCAGTGTTAATGCAATTCGCCAGTTCTCAAACTCTAGGCCTCTATGACTGCTATAAGTGCATAGGTAGCAGTTAATCATTTTTAGCAATAATATATTGCTATGACCTCTCTTTCAGAGAAAAAATAATAAATTAACTATGGTATTTTGTATAATATTTTTCGAAAACCAATTGATGATAATTTACATTCCAAAACAGAAATACCTTTACTTTACCAGCTCGATCTATATATTATGTTCCAAAAATATTTGAAATTCCCTCTGGTTGTGTTAAATGTATTGTCTAATTCCACAATATTCTTCTCCCTTAATATGCTATCTTAAGTTGGTCCTTCATTACCTCAGTTGTAATCAAAAATTTAGCATAGAAATAACCAAACTGGAACTGTAATATGTAAATTAATTAATTTTGGAAATATAATCATTTTGAAATTACAGTTTAGAAATGGTTATTTATATGTTAATATTGAATTGCAAATTGAAAGGAAAAGCAAATTTAAAATTATTAAAATGTCATAATGATAAAATTTAATCATTAAAATAATTTCAACTTTTTGGGCTTTTCTAAATGCATAGAAAATGGCAAGATATTATAGAACACTTTGTTCCATAGAGTATTGAAATCTATATACATTTTAAATAATTTATATACAGGAATATATAAATCAAGGGAGTAATTTATTGACCAATTATAAAGCATTTTTTCTTCAAGGTGTATTAATCTTTAAACAAACATGACTAAAGTAAAATTGTATAATTGAGTCATTTACACAGGTCATAAAGGAAAGTGTAATACTCATGCATTTCAATTTATTTGCATGCTATGAGAATATATATTACTTTACATTTTATTTGAATTATATTTTTACCTTTTTTTTTTTTTTTTTTTTTTTTTACAAAGATGTCAATTAAATGTTATCAACAAAATAAAGAAATTACAGGATAACCCCAAAATAGCTTAAATGGACATTACAGCAAAACCATAAACATTCATGATTAAGGTATGCCATTCAATAAAAAAAAAAAAAAGCTTTCCAATGTATTTCATTATCAAATTGTGCTTTTTTTTTAATTGCATGTCTTTTAAGGCACCAGATCCTACTAAGCATGTGCCAGAGTTCAGTGTATACATAGGAGTATAAAAATCAATTCATGGCTGTCACATGATACAAGAGGAAGAGAAATGGAAAGAAATTTAGAAATTGGTCAGTAAAATTTCTTTTTGACTTTCCAAATATGATTTGCCAAGATTTGCTTCTCGATTGGTTCTGTCTGTAGTTAGTTTTCCTGAAATATAGTTAATGCTTCTTAATAGACATGCATTCAGCTTCAAATGAATATGTATTAATTTGAGTTTTAGATCATTTGTTGACATAAAAAATAGATATGGATCAGGGACCAAAATGGGCAGGTAACAAAAATTAAGGGGCAGAGAACACAGGAAAGGAGTTTAAATCATTTGACAAATCAGCTCATTTGCATTGATGTACCTTACCATTCATGTGTACAACTTTACATATCCAATTCTGGCAGAGCATTACTAAATGATTGATGTGAGGGTCAGCAATTAAAGGCACAGTCAAGTCCAAAAAAACTTTCATGATTTTAAATAGGGCATGTAATTTTAAACAACTTTCCAATTTACTTTTCTCACCAATTTTGCTTTGTTCTCTCAGTATTCTTAGTTGAAAGCTAAAACTAGGTAGGATCATATGCTAATTTCTTAGACCTTGAAGGCCGCCTCTAATCTTAATGCATTTTGATAATTTTTCACCACTAGAGGGCGTTAGTTTATGTGTTTCATATAGATAACATTGAGCTCATGCATGTAAATTTACTGAGGAATGAGCACTGATTGACTAAAATGCAAGTCTGTCAAAAGAACTGAAATAAGGGGGCAGTTTGCAGAGGCTTAGATACAAGGTAATTACAGAGGTAAAATGTGTATTATTATAACCGTGTTGGTTATGCAAAACTGGGGAATTGGTAATTAAGGGATTATCTATCTTTAAAAAGAACAAAAATTCTGGTGTTGACTTATCGTTTAAATGCCAAACTGGCTTGTGCAATCTTTTTTTTAAATATATTTTTTTATTGAGATTTTAGACAATTACAATAAAATTCTTTTGTCCATTTACAGTAACAGAAAATATATATAATATATGCAGGTTGATATGGTACATAATAAGCTATACAAGAGGTTTTTGAACCTAAGATATATACGTCAGTAATTATTCCTTTGAAGGAAATAGTAAATAAATTGGCGTATAAGCACCTAATAAAAATCCCTCTATATATGACAATATATGACTGTGTATTAGTATATGATAAAACATTTATGATTATAGGGTTGCTAAGGACGTATCTATTGATCAACCCATGAATAAGTAAGTGGACTGAGCTTAATTAAATCTCTTTTTTTTGGTATGATTAACATTTAGTATGAAATAGTAAATAGAAAAAAATAAAAATTGGGGGAGATCAATCAAGTTACATAGCTTACTGACCTAGCTGTTATTAAAATCCCTTCCCCCCAGAAATGGTTACACCTTTCTCTCTGAACTAAAGACCCTCCTAATAGCCTTTGACTGGCATTTGATAAACCCCTCCCTATTGAATTGGTGTATAAAAAACTGGAACACTCTCTATCTTTCTCTTATCTTGTGCATGCTGAAAATATGGCTGATGGTGGACACACTGGAGAATGTGGCTAAGTATATTCCTATGATAATTTTAGCAGTGTTGGACAAACTGGGGCTATTGTAGTAAAGTTGCCCTGTCTTAAATATTTGGACTGTTTTGCTGTAAAATAGATGTGTATATATACCTGTAAATATTTCTCTTATTATTAACATATATTGATTCCAAATAAACTGTTTGGAAACAATGGAGACCCTCTCATAGAGTTTGTGTCACAACTTACTTGTATTGGTTTAGTGGTTTTACCATAGAGATTTAGTACTAAATTAGAATTATATTTAGTATAAAGTAAAAATATTTTAAATTAATTAATAACCACATTTTGGCGGCCATGAATTTGTAGACAAATCCAGATGCCAATTGATTTTGCAGGAATTAAAAAATATGTTGTTTTAATTTTAGAATATTGCAGGATATATATATTAAATATATATAAATATATTATATTTTTGTAAACGTTTTCTGAAGAAAATACATGGGTTGGAAAACCTGTATTTCAGGTGGAATTGTCTGTATACCTTTTCATTTGGGTAGAGTTACATGGGGGGAGGGCCTCAGTCAAAGGAAATTTCTCATTTTAGAGCAAATAACACAATTGTGTGTTACTGCAAAATGTTTAAATTCAACTGCAGTAAAAGGTAGATTTGGTGTTTTATAGCAAAGTTTTTTTATTTAGTACTCTATTAAGAGACATGCTATTTACTTGTTGTCTTGGTCCCATCTAAATGTTAGTTTGTTTTTTGCAAACAGAAGCTTTACATTACTTTGTTTTCTTACAAAGAAGATGGTTGTTTGCTGAGTGGACCAGCATTTAATAGCTGCCATAGTAAGGTTAAAGTGATTGACTTCTGCTCCTTTATAAATGGAATATAATGTCCATTTTATAAAGATTGTAATTTTCTTGCACTTTTTTTTAAATTTATTTTTTACAAAGGATTCATTTCTGTTAATGTAAATTCCTTCCTGTTGGAGGAAGGTGTAGGAGGTAGATGGCAAGGTATATTG
The DNA here is from genome assembly GCF_027579735.1 of Bombina bombina. Lineage (NCBI taxonomy): Eukaryota > Metazoa > Chordata > Amphibia > Anura > Bombinatoridae > Bombina > Bombina bombina. Next base: position 327,598,051 of record NC_069505.1, on the reverse strand, counting down.
TGAGTGTGTGACACACTACTTGGATTTAAAAGAACACACATTTTTCAATTTGGTCTATATTTTAGGACTACAAATGTTTTTTTTTTTTTTTTTTTTTTTTTAAATGCTTGATTTCTGCTCCTTTATATATACAAGGTTATCTCCTTTACAGAAAGTCTAAGTTCCTTAACTTCTATTTAGGCTGGTGTTTCATTGCCCTATAGATATAATTCCTTGCATTTGGGGCAGGTAAAATAGTCTGGCAAGCTATGCGCCAGAGACACACTATTCGAAGTCTGTTCCCCAGATTTAAAATAAAGAATACTGAGCAGTGGTTAGGAAAACTAAATTTAACTATATTACCACCTCTGCTGGAATACTGACCTGCTCATAAACAGATCTAATTATTACCTCTTCTAGGTGGCTTAAGTGCTATGTCCTTTGTTGTCTAAAATTAGCATCTCAATGGTACCCTGTACATCCTGTGCAAACATTTAAAAAATAATTAAAACTACTATGCTTTGAGAGACACACTATTCAGAGTCTTTTTACCAGATTACATTTAGTGTTTAGGAAAATATTGAGATATATATATATATATATATATATATATATATATATATATATATATATATATATATATATATTATTATTATGATTATTATTATTTTTATATTATTATTATAGTTCTAACGGCTAACTGTTAAAATGTCTGAAAAAATATATATTTCACAGGAAATTTGATTATTTTAACAATTACATTCATAAATACAATGGTCCATTCCTCATCCCAGAAGCTAAGAACCAAAAATGCAAAAGTGTTTTAAAGATTCTAACACAGGTAGTATCTATTAAAAAGATTAATAATAAAAGAAAATGTATGATAGCGCAGGCAGCGATTTCAACAATAAGGGGACTAACAAACGTTATAGGAGACCTGACAGAGCAAAATAAAGACCTTAAATTAAAGTTAGATAACACATAGACTGACAGAGATTGTATTAAGCTTTCTGCTTTAACTAACACCATACAGATTGGTAAATTACGTCAATTAAAATTAACAGAACACAGCGGAAACAAATACTCAAATAAAATTACTGAGTTACAAATTAAAATAAAACAAGAAGAAAAAATAATTAGTGCTATTTCTGGGAACAATGCAGATAGTGATCACTTACTGCCACAAAGGAAAGAGCCAAAACAAGTAATAAAACAAGATTAAATGAAAATGGGCCCCACTAAAAACCCAAGTTCTGTTCCAATTGTTCCTGTCAAAATAGATGAGAATTTTAACACCCTGAAAGTTCCTATAGGTTTTTCAAATCAGACTAGGCCAATGACTGTAGCAGATAGA